>NC_041391.1:97164651-97169509 GCF_002162155.2 Triticum dicoccoides | reverse complement strand
GGTACACCACACCCCTCCCGATCAACAGGACCCCTGTTTCGACCGTAGGAGGTTCGTTTCCTCCATTTTGTGGTACGCCACACCCCTCCCGATCAAGAGGACCCCCGTTTCGACCATAGGAGGTCCGTTTCCTCCGTTTTGCGGTACGCCACACCCCTCCCGATCAATAGGATCCCGTTCCAAACATGGCCGGTCGAACACAAGGCCGTTTCCTCCGTTCTGCGGTACGCCAGGCCTCGCTTCCATCGCCTGTTCCGTCCAAGCCCTCCCGATGAACACGACCACACATTCCGTTCTGACCCAGCCGGTTGGCTCCCCATGAACACGACGACAACGCTGTTTCTCCGTTCCAATCCAGCCATGTACACGAGCCCTGGTCGTACGTATGCGCGAGTAGGTGTTCGAGACCCTTCCCGTATGTATGTATGTGTCCATATTTTCTTTCTTGCACCCTGGCCGTTGTACGTACGTGTACATGCTACATGCGCGCCTCTACTACGACACATGCGCGCCTCTACAACGACCTGTATGTACGTACACATTTGCGACCAGAATGACAACGCTACGTATGCTTTGACCAGGTGGGTCCCGACTGTCAGGCACTTCCTTGCCTGCGAAGATGTAGCTAGTGGGTCCCAGCAGTCAGGGGGGCGAATCGTTTTGGTCTTTTTTTGCCCGGACGCACTTCCTTGCGTGCGAAGGTGTAGCTGGTGGGTCCCAGCAGTCAGGGGGGAAACCTTTTTTTCGCGAAATACAGTGGTCCGTCCAGTGGGTCCTGCTGTCAGGTGGAGGAATAATTATTTTGCGCGTAATAAGGAGGCACTTCCTTGCAGTCGCCGTGGACCCAGCTGTCAGCCTCTCCACGCACAGTACTCTTCCGATGGAAGTCGGTTGTTGACCACATTGACCATGCCGCGCCGAGAGCACCACGGCTGTGGACGACGGCGAGGCCTAGGAAGGGGACGACGCAGAGCCGGGGAAGACGCAGCAGTGGATGCCCACGCGAAGAGGAGTACGGGGGTTCATTGGTTCGGCTGCGTTGTGAGGCTGCCGTCGCTGCAGAATAACAGGGGTTGTGGGCAAGTAGAGGGATGGCCTGGCCAACGGTGGGAGTAGTAGGGGGCGGTGAGGCCTCCACGGCATAACAGCCGGCCACGGGAGGCAGGAGCATGCGGCACGACCGGTGCTGCTTTGGGCGGCTGGAGCACGAAGACCAGAGGTTGAAGAAGCACTACGGCCTTTGGATGGACATCGTATGGTCACTGGAGCTAGAATCGTTCATATTGACTAAGTTGACAAAGCCCTCCGTCCCAGTAAACTTAGTAGGCCCACAAGTTAGCCTCCCACCAAGGTGAGTCCCAGCTAGCAGGGGGAGTATTCATTTTTTTGTGCGTAATAAGGAGGCATTTCCGGTGGGTCCGAGGTGACAACGGGGGGAACATTTTTTTCACGAAATACAGAGACCCTTCCGGTGGGTCCCAACTATCAGGTGGAGGAATCATTATTTTGCGCGTAATAAGGAGGCATTTTCCTGTGTGGGCCCTACTATCAGCCTCTTCCGATGGCTATTGTTTGTTGACCATGTTGACCTGGCCACGCCGAGAGCACAAACGCGGTGGATGAGGGCGAGGCCCAAGAAGAGAACCACCCGGAGCCGGCGAAGCCACCGCAGCGGATGCCCACACTGAGGGGAGAACGAGCATTGACTGGTCGGCTGCGGGGTGAGGCTGACGTCGCCGGAAAATAACATGATGTGTGGGTGGTTAGAGGGATGGTCTGGCGGCAGCACAGCCAGCCATGGGAGAATGGAGCAGGCAGTCTCGCCGGCGCTGATTTGGGCAGCTGGAGCAGGAAGATCAGAGATTGAACAAGCACGACGGCCGTTGGATGGACATCCAACAGTCACTGCTGTGTGTTGACTAAGTTGACAAAGCCTTGCATACGCGTAAAAAAAATTTAGGATAGCGTCATCGTCAACCTAGTAGGCCCAGAAGTCAGCCTCCAAATCTATGGAAAACAGCATACAACCCATTAGCCATTATTTTCAATAATTTACAACCCATTTGCTAATTCTTAAGGATATTTGAAGCTCATATTCTTTTTATTAGCATTATAGACCATATATTCTGGGCACTGCTAAAAAATTCAATGAAATTTTGCATATTTCGGTGGGGTCCGAACTCTTTTAATCACAAAATTTCGAGTCACGTTAAAAATAATTTTCAAAAAATTATATCAAAATAAAATTCAAAAAACAGTTCTCCGCAAAAAATGAATGAAATTTAGAATCTTAACTAGCAAGATGCCCGTTCGTTGCACGAAACATGAAGCTGCATTTGTATGAATACTTTATCTTGTGGGAGAAAAGATGATATTTTAATGTAATTGCCAGTTGGCTTTGGTTTTTATAAGAGTAGATAGTAGAGAAATCCTGAAAAAAATGATATTTTAATGCAATTGCCGGTTGGCTTTGGTTTAAAAATTTACAGCCCATTTCTTACAACTTATAGCCTGTTTTCTGGGGATGCCCATTTCTTACTACTTACATCCCTCCTCGTCTTGAAAGATTTGCAGCCCAGCAGGGCTGAGAAAAGCAAGTAGGCCTCGGTTTTGGTATTCTCAAAAAAAAAAAGAACTAGGCTAGCCAATTTCAGAAAGAAAAAAATATATCAACTGGGCTCGTCATGTGCCGAATAAAAGCGTAAGCGTGGGCTAGACGGGCCACAGCCCCCGCACAACGCAGTTGAGCTCCGTCTCTAAACTGAAAACAACCGGGCGAGCTGCTGAGTCCCTGGTGTTATCCGCTCGTTGTGTAATTTTCTCGTTTATTGACTACATTGACAATGGTGTGGAACCTAGTTGTCAAACAATTAGGAGGAAGTATTTTTTTGGCTTGTAATAACGAGGCACCTGCTTGCGAAATGCAATGACCCTGGTGGGTCCCTACTGTCAGCCTCTCCATGTACAGTCATCTCCTGATTCCTCTTGGTTGTTGACCATGTTGACAACGCTAGATGACGGCGGGCACATCAAGCTAACCAAGGCAGAGAACGACGGCAAGGCCTCAGACGGGAACGAACAGCAGCCATGGAAGATGCGGTAGTGTAGTGGCAGGTGGAGGGGACTATGAGGGCAACAACATGCAAGTCAAGCATACAAATGGTACAAAAAGCCCAAGGATTAATTGTTCATCTAATTTTTAGACAAAACCCAGATTGAACATGACAGTAACATCTAACCCAACCACTCTTTTTTGCAGTAACAAACAAATGGATCGGTCTGATCCATAAAATCAATATCCTGTGCAAAAAACATTATTTCAGGAAGTCTACAACTTATTGTAAATAGAAGCCGAGCACGTTTAGAAGCCCATTTGTCCACGTGAAACTTCTTTTTCTGCTGTTCAACATGTTCGTCCATGAGAAATCTCTTGCTGTAAAAATTAAGCCTCATGGACAATAGTAACCTCGCATTCAATAGGAAGAATGTGACAAAGCTTCTGTTTGCCTGGTTGGATGCATATCGCCCCATCGTTATTGTCCTTAAACGAATGCCATGAGAACTGAGAAAATCCTTGTGCTTATTACGCCAACGATTGGTTATATGTTTTTCTCCATGTGGTTCTGCCTAAGTAGACATGAAGATTGAAAACAATTAAGGTCTGAAAAAAGAGTATGTCGAAAGAACGACAGTTGAACAGTTAATTCTAGTACAATTTATACGGGGTTTCAATGTGCATGATATCATCAGCACTATGTATAAATTCTCTAGAGATCGAAAGCATCACAGCAAGCCAATAATTATGTCTAGATCAAAACTATACATTTTGATATATATTATCTTGACATAATCCAGCAGAATTGATAGGCTATCAATGGACGAACTCTTCATTGAGCATATGACATAATATTAGTACCCAAAGTGTACTCCAAGACGATATAAAACTTATGCGCACAAATGAAAAATGCAGCATATGATTACAAATGTGTAGATGATAATATACGGTAGCTGAAAAAGTGAGGAGCCAAACACTAACTCCTTGTGATTATTAAACGGGTCACGAATTACACCCAAGGTCTCCAGTTTGGGTGCAGAGACGACAGTTACTTCTGAAGGTGTATAACAATTATGAAGGAGCAACCTTTCAAGTGAAGGGGCATCTTCGATGATGAGCTGCTGTCCTTTAAAACAAATTCCAATGCTTTTAAGGTGAGGCGACTTTATTTGGAGACAACTGATACCGATTTCTATTCCCAAAAAAATCAGCAAGCGCTCCAGGGCAGGCCAACTGGAGTGGATGATGCTGTGCAGTGAGACCTCCAACAGATAAACCACCACAAGCGAAAGTTTTTTTAGCAGTGGGAGTCGAAGCATTTGTACCAGATCGTCTGGTAGATGGCACCAGGCGAAGGTGGCAGTGTGGAGAGAGGAGGAAAACCGCGAGATGGATAACGGTGGTGTGGGCACGAATTCTTGGTATGTTCGTGGTATGAAACTTTCGTGGTAATGGTAGAACTCAAACTGCTAGAATTTTCCGAATTTAGGGGATGTCAGCCAAGCATCCACCTTGCCGGGTATGGACAGCAGGTAGCTTGTCGGGATACAGAGGCATTGAACGGGGCCCTGCTGGTGAGAAGAGACGATGGCTCTGAGGAGATCAAATTCAGGAAGGACAGATATCTGACAACAGTCGAGATTGAGGGGCGTGGTGCGCCATAGAGGGCACCACCGAGTTGAGAGGACTTGGGTGCGGTAGCAATCCTTGGTGGGGAGAAGCGAGATGATCTCCTCAAGGATGATGCCCGGGAGATCGCTGATGCGGTCCACCGGAGATTCTACCGGTTCCTCAGATCCGGGT
>NC_041391.1:97140502-97164322 GCF_002162155.2 Triticum dicoccoides | reverse complement strand
GCTACCGGGTGCGGGATCTACAACTGGCATCGCCGCTGGGGGGAGCCTCATCTTCTTGGCGCAAGGGCCAGCCGACTCCATTTTCCTTGTGGGCGTCGCGCCGAGCTCACGGGTTTGAGCAGTGTAGCCAGAGACGAGCCTAGTGGTAGTGCGAGTGGGGAAGAAGGAGGGCTGGGGATTTCTGTAGGAGTGGAAGAAGAGGAGTAGGCGTTTTCTATACGAGTGAGGAAGAAGGTGAGCGGGGTTTTCTGTACGAGTGAGGAAGATTGGGGAGCGGGGGGAATTGGGTGGGGAGACGGAAGCAGGAGAGCCAGCTGTTCGTGTTTATAAGGCCCGCTGCACTAACTACTCGCTTTTTCCCAAGAACCGCTCTCTTCTTTTGCGTTGCTGCATTG
The DNA here is from genome assembly GCF_002162155.2 of Triticum dicoccoides. NCBI lineage: Eukaryota > Viridiplantae > Streptophyta > Magnoliopsida > Poales > Poaceae > Triticum > Triticum dicoccoides. The sequence continues at coordinate 97,163,927 of NC_041391.1, read as the reverse complement.
GAGCTGGCGCATGGGCTTGGCTGACTGACCATGCATGCAGGATGCATGTGCCCTCCGGCCACTGCATGCGCCTGGTTTGTTACTAGGCCTATTTAATAGGGTGGTTATGAGTAAATTAATGAGATTTATTTTTATCTGTGTGCATCCACCAAATTAGAGGATGCGGTACTGAATGCAGACACTCACATTAAACTAACATTCAGAAGAACAAAAGTTCAGCATGTCTATGCATCTCAATGATTCACCATACTATAACCAATATACAAAGCTGTGAGAAGGTGTGGAAATAAAGAAAATTGGTCGATGCTTCTCTGAGCAAAGGTCCTCCGTGCGCACGCATTAATTTCCTGGGCATGCTTGTTTCTTCTCAATGTTGCGAGCACTTTGAGCATGTTGGCAACTCCACAGCTTGCTAGCTGCCTCATCTTGCAATTGATGCTGACACATTTGCAGCAAACACATGAGGCAATAGAGATGACTCAACATGGGTCCATATTGTGCAGTTCCCCTGAAATCATATTCATTGTCCTGAATCTGAAAAGATAGGAAAACAGTAGCTATACTTAAACGGTGTTGCAAAACAGTAGCACATATCAATAGCTCGGCATGACAAAACACGATCATCTGGGCAAAGGGGATACTGACCTGCCTGAGGAAGATTACATATAATTTCATAAGTTCTTGGTTGATTTCCACCTTTGGCTGCACTGCTTGTTTGCTCCTCCACACATGACAGGATCGTTCCACACTGCATTCAGCAAGTCAACGTACAAATTAGCTAATTTCATCTTGCGGTGGTCATTGTACCTAGTTACGAATGTAGGAATACCTGGAGCACCATGAGGTTAGCTGACAGAAGGTAGATGCAGCCATATAAATTTTGTGCGGTGCTACCAAAATTGAGGTTTGTATCCCTTCCCGTTATGAGAATTCTTCTTGAAGTTGGTAGAATGTGACGGCTTGTTCTTTGCATCAAACTTGCCTTTCCCCTGAGATTTGTTCTTGTTGTTTTGGGGCTGGTTGGGCTGGAAGTTCTTCTCGTGTACCATGTGGGCACTAGAAGCTCCCTCAGCGACCCGATCACGTGTGTCTTTTGCTCTCGCCTTCTCCTCAAAATCAAGAGTGCTAATGAGATCCAAAACAGAAAACTCATGTCTCTTGTTTTTCAAAGAAGTAGCAAAATCGTTCCACGAAGGTGGAAGCTTGGCAATGATGGTCCCAGCAACAAATTTGTCCGGCAACACACACTTAAAGTACTCAAGTTCCTTAGAGAGTGACTGTATCTCATGAGTCTGCTGAACAACAGAGCGCTCATCAGTCATCTTGTAATCATAGAATTGCTTCATGACGTACAACTCGTTGCCAGCGCCCGAGGGCCCAAACGTGGCCTCGACCGCAGCCCACATGTCTTTGCCGCTGTCAAATGACATATATGAATCCACAATGGAATCGTCAAGAACACTCAGCAGGGCGGCTTTGAAGAGGTTATCCATGTTCTGAAAAGCTTCCTGCTGTGTAGGATTAAGATCGCCCTCAGGCTTACCCTTAGTGGCGTCATATCAGTACATGATCTGAAACCAATATACTGCTCTTGTGCGCCACCTTTTATATTGCACCCCCTTAAAAGTAGGCGGCTTCAAAAGCGCAGCAAAACCACTCGGAGTAAATTGCCTGTAATCAGGTTTTTGTATTGGACTGTTGAATATATGAGCAATTTAGTATGAGATTTAATCCGAATTAGCAGTAAATAGATCATGACGACAATTGCAAACATCAAAGTAATGATGCGGACTAAACCAGGAGGACAGAATGACATACTGTACAGCAGGAGCAGAACCAATGTGGTTGATGTTGTCACTCATGTCGTTGATGAAGAGGTTACCGAGGTCGGGGAAGAAGGCTGTCGTTGAGGAAGTCGTCGCTGGCAGAAGTCACAGGAGTGTGCTCCCCAAAAACCTGATCGCCCCTCTCCCGTACAGGATCACGAAAGGCGGGGTTCGGAGGACTGCTGTCCCTTCTCGCAGTGCACACCGAAAGGAGGGCTGGAGAAGAATTGCGTGGTGGCGCTAAGACCTAGAACGGTGCGAAACCATATGATACAGCGGCGGCTAGGATAGAGCATGTCAGGTCAGTCGTGCGAGTATAATAGTAGGCCTTTGGCCCCCAAACCCCACGTCCAAGTCAATAATAGCTCAAAAAAGGTCAATAATAGCCCCACCAAGGTTTGTCTAAAAAAACATAGTAATTAAGGCGTACGTTAGTCCCTTTAGTATAAATACAATATTATTAATAATGGCCCCACCTTTTGTCTCACAAAGTATGTTGGAGTACAACCGGCTACACGTTTACAATCTACTTCTCTTCTCTCTCCTTTTCTCTCTCCTTCAACTAAGCACAAATACTATATTTAAATCCTTATAGCCTGCTTATGTCATCTAATTGTAGTACTTGCTCTAAAGTTACTATCCACTGTGTAGTCTAAAATGCCGGGCGTGCAGCGGGCTGTGCCCTCGGTCGGTGCGCCGCTTCAACGGCGGAAGCAGTGAGAGGTCGCGTCACCCTGACTTGCCATCAAGAGCGGCGGGCTCAGCTGGCACCGCTCGGGAAGTGCGCGCGGGAGGGGGGAGTGGTTTTTGTTGGGCCAAGAAGGTGAGAAGCCAACTTGGGATCGGTCCGGACGGGGAAATATCAGGTGCTCCCATACTCTGCATATGACACTAGTCTATGTTACTACTCCCTCCTTTCCGGTTTATAGAGATGTTTAGAGTAACATAGTAATATGTTATAGTACAAGTTACTCCCCACTATGACCAGCCTTGGCCTCTCCCTGTGCTCCACCATGTATAGCTGCTAAGCCTGCCACGTAGGCATAAAATATGATGTGGCACCAATAAACTAAGCACCTATGCATTGAAGATTTGAGTTACTAAGCCATTTAATGCACTTAGCACCTCATCTAAAGAGCATTAATAGTATAGCCAGCTGCTGGCTATAAGCCAGTGCCATGTCATCTACAACCCATCTTATAGTCAACATGTACAATAGTAGATCAAAAGAGTGTACTACTTTTTTATTATGTGGCCCACCTTTCATTCTCACAAAGTGCCTAGGAGCACGTGCTAGAGCTGGCTCTTCACGAAGAGCCCACTTACCTTCTCTATCCTCTTCTCTTTCCTCCAACTAAGCAGAAATATACTAGTTTATTCCTTATAGCCCGCTGACTCAGCTCTATTGTACTTGCTGTAAGCACATCTAAGCACTTACTAGCACCCCCTTGACCGTAGACCTTGACGGTGTACGTCACCTTGTGTCTCATAATTTTCCTCGTCATCATCTAAGTCCTAGAAGATCTCACCCACATCATCATTAGCATGCAGCCGCCTTGATAGACAACGTGCGCAGAAGGAGTAGAGGCGACTGGGGACGCACCACCACCACGTCATGGGCACTCCGTATGTGCTCGTGTGCGTGCAGCGTGCGTGTTTTTCCATCGGTGCTAGCTCTAAGGCCGAGGCTGCGGTCGTCTTCGTCTCTGACTAGTAGTTGAGCAACGACGGCAAAGAGGTGCTGCAAGAGATGCGTATGCGCTGTTGCGTGCGAGCTTCGCCATAGCACGACGAACCAAACGTCGCACGCCTCCATGCAGCCGAGTGTGTGCGCATGCATGTGTTATTCATGTGCATTCTGTGGCCGAGCGTGTGTGCATGCACGTCTTGTGTACGTGCGTTGTGTGCTCCATGCTGTACGCGTATGTGCATGAGTTGGATCGGATGGAGTTAGTGCATTGGCTTGTGTACATGCGTGGCTGCATGCGTCCTCTACATGCGTGGCTTGTTGCGTGGTTATCAAAAATTCAATATAAACTACTCCCTCCGTTCCTAAATATAAGTCTTTCTAGCCATTTCAAATAGACAACAACATACAGATGTATGTAGACATATTTTAGAGTGTAGATTCACTCATTTTGTCGTCGGGAACCTATGCTCTTCAACTCTTTTCTTTTACGCGAGCTTTGGTCATCCTTTTCCCAACACGCGAGACATCTAGCATCAAGGTGCACGTGTTATGCAAGAAAATGGAGATAATCAGATAAGCAGTGCGTAAGTGATTCGTGCGGGGGGAAACCCTTTTTCGTAAGTGAAAGTGAGTCGTGCACTTCGATGACACCTACACAATATTTTTTATCCTCGATGGCACGTGAATAGTGCACGTACTCAACGACGGAGCACGGGATGGTAGCAATGACATGGTCAGCCCTTTTTTGGAGAGAGTACGTACTACTAGTAAATAACTTTGATGTGTCCCATCAACTCACAGAACGACGAGAAGCTTGATTATGCCTTCTCCCTCGCCAACGCGTGCGCGGTGGCTCGCAGCACGAGGAGAAACTTTTGCTTACAAGCGGTGGACGTGCAGCAGTTCATTTGGTGTCAGATTGCCAGAAGCACTACTGTAGAACCATCGACTTCCGGAAGAGGCGAAGAGCCAAGCGCAAGGTCACCTACTAACCTTAGGCTAGGCGTAGTGGGAGTAACATAAGTAGGGGTACCTCCTTTTTTTATTCTAGAAACAACCACACGCGAATATCAAGGTGCTGGTTACGTAGAACAAATTTCCTGCAGTCTGTGCTCAGCCCTCCTCTATCTCTCTTCTCAGCCAGCCAGCGGACACGCGGAGCCCATCCTTTGTTTGCTCACATGCGGCCCCACATGTCAATGAAAACACAAGAGGACCCACTGAACCTGCACATCTTTCACCTTGACGTGCTGGTGATGAAAAACAAATCCAATAAAGATCTTCGGTGGCCGCTTTTGGAGTTAGTCAAGAGTAGTAACATTCTATTTATAGTTTAACCCAAGATGCACATCTCGTGGCTTCAACTACCACTCTATTTTCTTGCATGACACGACCTGGATGCTGGATGTCCCACGTGTCGGCAAAAGGAGGAAGAACCCGACCAAATCTTCGGTTGTGCTCTCAGATTAGACTAGTTGTGCTAACTTAAAAAATTTATTGTGTACTCCCTCCGTTCCAAAATACTTGACTTCCATTTTTCCAAAAATGGATGTACCTATATACTAAAACATGTCTAGATACATATATATTTTGACAAATAGAAGGCATGTATTGTGCAACAGAGGGAGTAGAATGGATGCAAGTTTTTGTATTGGGAAGAAGAGTACATCCATATATTGATAGAGCATTGGAGTTGGCCTTACAAGTGGGACCGCAGTTGAGGAAACCGACTATTAGCAAACCCCCACCTCGCCCGCCGCGCGATGGCTGAGTTAGAGAAACGATGAGGTTGAAGAGATTGCTCTAGCACGGACTCCAAGAAATATGGTATCAGATGGAAGTCGTGCTGGTGGCGTGTGCCGTACTCCTGGACGTGAATGCTTGTTCTGGCCCATATGCCACCCTACTACTCCTACTACTTACTATATAGTACTAGTATCGAGGATTCGAGGTGCTGGTTACGTACAATATGGCTACAGTAAAAACACCCGCACGACGCACGAAGCATGTGAAACTAGTACAAATAGTGTACTACTATTGTTGATTGGCCTCATCCGATAACCTGTTGCAATGCACGTACAATTATGTATTCGAAAAATATTTTTTTGCCTCGTCGCCCCACTCACTCACAGAAGCAACTCGAAAGCCATTCATAAATTTAGTAAGTTTATCACAGGCATATCATTTTATTACATACAACAGGTCATCAACCCACATCAACAACGAGGATACATTATAAATACTAAAGTTTTCACCACACAACAAATAACAAGCAATGAAATGAACTTCAACTCAACCAATCCTCGGCGTTGGAAACGCTTGCTTTGAACCACAAGCGATTCTCTGGGACGGGCCATCTATTGTCGATCTCGAGACCAACGTAGGACTGATCATCCAGGCTGAAGCGGCCTACTATATCAGTACTAGGGTAGGGAACCACCCAAATGTCCAAGGTATAGACACAGTTGCTTCTCATAAATGGTACTAGTAACATTGTGTCAAAAGCAGTTGGATCGCCTTTCACCATCATCGGATAGTTTTGTCCAAGGAAGAGCGAGTTTTCTCCAAGACTATCAATTCTGTACCACGGAGCAGGAGTTGGTGCTAGCACACTAGTATCCATCCCGAATAGCATGCAACGGGTGTTGGAATAGGTCCGGAGAGTGCGACCATGGGAGACAACATGTGCTCCCTCAGTAGTAACAAACTCAGTGCACTGTATACACACAAGAAGATGTGATCCATCAGAATTAGTTGCCAGTCGCCACTGAGTATATACGTTCTGCTCGTCCTCATGCTCGTGATCATCACCATTGTGATCTCCCCCTTGGTTATAAATTTTTTCAAGTATAGGTGGTGGAATGTCCACAGGACCTTGGAAACACAAGAAGAAGGTTAATTAGGAAAGGGAAACTTGCTAACCCGCATGCATGTGGATGAAACAATTATAATTACGGTGGAAGACAAACGTACCGAAAGTATAAGGATTCCATGCAAAAATAGTGCCACGAGTGGTGGCAGCAAACACAAGGCCCTCGTATTGAATTGCATCACAGTACACATCCGTGTATAGAAACTGATTTTTGAGCAATATCCATCCAGTCGAACCACTAAGGACGGCAACAAGCTTGTCGAAGATAGCAACAACTTCATAGTTGTTGTAATTCCAAGAGCGGTTGGGAACTCGACAAATTGCTATCTTCCGTAGAAGATAGTCACCATGATCATATTTGAACATGTGTACAATACTGGTGTGCTCAACCTCTGGGCAGTCTGCTGAGATTTTTGGAAGTGGAACCCGGTCACGAGTGTACACATTCACAAGTTCCCACTCACAGTTGAACCCAATGTAAACAACCCAATCTCCATTTGTGCCTGCCCAATCCTTGCCCTCAAGCGATAGCATCTTAACATCATACGTATCATTATCAAGCAGCATCAACTTGCACAGGGCGAGGCCTCCATCATCCCAGCGCCAGTAGTCATCAGGGTCACGGCGAAGAAGATAGGGGAGATCAAACCGCTCCTTGACTCTTGGATTCCTTGTAATGATGTTATTAGTTGAGTCGAGAATGGGCTTGAACGAACCTGCCATGCTAGCCGAGGTGATGACGTCGCACCGATCAATGAGTTCCTCCACCACGTCATCTTTCAGATCGGGGCAAGAATAATGGGGTCGTTTCTGGCCTGTTCCCTCCATGGAGAAGACGATCGAACAATGGCAGAAGAAAGGGTGAAGGGCTGAAGGAAAATGGAGGAGGGAGAGGAAGAGCGTGCGACAGTAGTTCCAAATCGAGAGGGAAAGGTGAAGAGTCGGTGGACGGTTGCCAGTTTGCCACGGTTCACGAAGAGGCGCCCCGGCCTACACGTCCGTTCGGAAATACTCCTACTACTCGCCATCGTCTCACTGATATGTTGGAACGGGACCACATGTCAACGGAACATGGTGTGTAATTTCTCGTGCAAAATGCGATCTGCCGCGTTGGCCCGAGGTGCCGCATTAGTTTTTTTTGAAAGTTTGCCGCATTAGTTATCGACCTTTTTTTAACATGCAATCTGAATGGATAGCTCATGTGGTCATCACACATGAGCGGATATAGTGGTGGTTGATTCGCCCGAGCAACTTATTACTGTGGTGAAATGAGAGTACCAGCAGATTCAAGGAACAGAGAAATGTTGGTTGCTTCGTCCGAGCAACTTACTGTGGCCAAGGTGGGGCTCTGTGATTTGACTGCTCACTAGTCATTACTACTGCAGTGCAACGATCGGGGTGAATCTTTCCCTGAAGTTGTGTTGTGCACTCAATATTGCTGCATGGCCGGTAAGCCAGATGAAGAATGTCCAACATGTCGGCGAAACGAAGTTGAATTGTTTCTGGCATTGCTATCAATCCTTCAGGATTTGTTTATATGTACGCATAATTTTGATGAAATTGTACTGTGATGCTATGAAGGTTTCAACTTTGGTTCCCGCAGGAAAAAAAGGTTTCAACTTAGGATTCATGTGTCTTGCCTCGAGATTATCTCGTTACAACATTCCAGCAATTACAAATGAAACTACCATGGCTAATGCATCTCAATGGTTCGCAGATCAGCGCCAATATTCACATCACAACTGAAGACAAAGTTGTGAGAAGGTGTACAAATAAAGAAAAAAATATAATTGATCAATGTTCTTCGTAGGCATGGCTCCATTTCTATCGGAGTAAATGACCACGGGTAGCCTAGCCGGCTCCTGTTGGCCCTGAGAAAAAACAACGGACCGACCAAGCCTTGGAGCGCCCAAGGCACGGGGCCGCCTACTTCCGGCCGGCTATCACCTAGGCCGACTAGCGGAAGGCGGCCCGGCCGTAAACAATCTTTAGGGGACGCCACAACAGGGCCGACTCCAAGAAAGCCGGCCCAGGAAGGACCGGCTCCAAGAAAGCCGGCCCATGAAGGACCGGCTCCAGGAAAGCCGGCCCATGAAGGACTGGCTCCAAGAAAGCTGGCCCATGGCAGGCGGCCATGGGCCGCACCCTATAGTCAACCCCCCATAACAGTGACGAGATGGGGCGTGGCTACAATGGACCCTGCCACCCCCGAGTCTCGGAGCAAGCATGGCTACAGTACGCCATACAGGGCGGACATCTCCTGTCCGGCGAGGCACTGTTGCAATGCGAACCATGACGCCATCCACGACGGGCCGCTGGTACGACCCAGATGTGGCGGGCCCCTTCGGTCAGAGAGACATCCGAAGGCGGCCTAGCCTCCCCTAGCCGGCCTAAGGCCAGGCCGGTTTCCTGCAGCCGGCTTGCTCCCCTCTCCGGGGCGCGCACACCATTAAGCAGACAAGACGAGGTAAGGCTACAGTGAGCGCCCGCAAGGCGGCGGCATTGTAGCCATGCTTACCTCGACAAATCCCTCGTCATTAGAGGCGAGGCGACAGTAACCAGCCCCCGACAAGACCCCCCAAGCGGTGGGGCCGGTAGCTGGCGGGACCCACCAGTCGGCGGGCCCCAGAAGCCAGCGGACGTAGATGCTGACAGCCTGGGCCCACGCCCAGGCCGGATTACCATTGTACCCCCGGGGGGTAGGCCTATATAAACCCCCCGGTACACCCATGCAAAGGGTTGATCTCAGAGAGTTTTAGACACTACCATAGGGAGAGAAGAGAGCTAGCCTTGCCCTTCTTCCTCCTTCCACCGAACAGCTCAAGGAGCCTCTTGTAGCTTCTTATCGATCTAGTGATCATGCGGAGACCCCGCAAAGCAGGAGTAGGGGTATTATCTCCACGAAGAGCTCCCAACCTGGGTAAGATCCGCCGGCATGCATGTCTTCGCCTTATCCCGTTTCCAGGCACCGGCGATGTCTTACTGGCTCCCACAATGATAAGCCATCCGTTGGCATATGTCATACCTACCACCCGACATTTGGCGCCCACTGTGGGGCCAGGTGCACCGTCGCCCGGAGACCTGCTCTGGACGGGAACCCTCTTCCTCCCCAGCGAGCGTAGCCAGCCCGGCACGCCCGATGGCGCTTGCCCCGACGCGCTGTAAAGCGTCGATGACGCCTACGCAGCGAGCTGCCTCGCTGATCTTCTTGGCAAGGCTCGCATATCCGACGAGCCCGCATCCGACGCGGGCACAGGATGCCCCGAGAGCCGCCTTGTCAGCCTCCTTGACCAACTCCACGTCTCCGGCGAGCCCACCGCGGACTTGGAGTCGGTCGGCTCCACCGACCCGATGCTTGTCGATTCCGACATGGCGTCGCTCGGCGCGTTCCCCTCCGACGTGATCATCTTCGAGGACCCTCTCCCTCGAGCCGACAGTGGCGGCAGCACCGTCACCGAAGTGCTTGTCATCAGCCACGGCGCCGCCTCCGATGAGAACGCCCGCGACACCCTGCAGGCCGCATTGCACGACCTGTCTGCCCCCATCCCGGCGGACGCTGACGCTGAGGCGCTGGAGGCACGCCGCCTTGCCCTCCTTGCGGAGGGCCAGAAGATAGCCACCATGAGACGCCTCACGGAAGCCCACCAGCACGAAGTCGACCGCGCCGCCTTCGGCACGCCGCCTCCAGAAGGGCCAAGCCGGGTCGGCGTCGTCAAGAAATGCGGTGCGGCCATCGCCAGCATGCTGGGAGCGGACCGCCCAGTCTACGCCATGCCCCTCGAGAATCTGCGCGCCGCCTAGTCGATCGTTGACAAGCTAAATGGACTGGGGGCCGACATGACTAGACGCATCCAGCAGCTGATCGATGCGGCCGCAACACGGCATGAAGCCGGCGTCCGAGCTGGAAGCCCCCCTCGCTGAGTGCATGGGGCGACATCGCGTACGCCGACTGCGGGTGGAGCCCGAACAAGACAAGAGAAGGAGCCGGCTGCTAGCCGCAGCCGGACTCGCATTACCATCGAGCGCGACGCAGAAGGCCGCCCCCGAGGGGTGGAACGACGAGGCGACCTGCCTCCTCCTCCGCCTCGCAGGGAAAGATATCCCACCCCGCCGCCTGTCGAGCATCCGACTCTCAGCGGCCGACTTGGTCGCCACGAAGGAGTCGGCGAGAATGATGTCCGCCATCGGATCGACCGCCTAGCGCGATCCCTGGCCCTGGAAGAAGAAGATGATGTCGGCCCGCCTTGTTTCGGCCCCCTCATCCGCGACGAGCCCTTTCCCAAAGGGTTCTCGCTCCCAAGAGACACGCCCAAGTACAACGGCTCCGTGAAGCCAGAAGACTGGTTGATCGACTACTCCACTGCAGTTCGCAGAGCGAATGGCAATCGACGCGTTGCCGTGAAATATGCCCCCCTGATGCTCCAAGACACGGCGCGCACCTGGCTCAACAACCTCAAGCCTTACAGCATCAACAACTAGCTAGACTTCACCGAAGCCTTCATATGCAACTTCACCAGCACCTACAAGAGGGCTCCCAAGCCCCGACAGCTCTCCTTGTGCGTGCAAGGGCCCAGCGAATCAACCCGCGACTACCTCACGCGTTGGGCCGAGCTCCACAACTCCTGCGAAGGGGTGCACGAGGTCCAGGCCATAGAGTATTTCACCGCTGGGTGCCGGGAGGGCACTCTCCTCAAGCACTGACTCCTCTGCGACGAGCCGGCAACCCTTGATGAGCTACTGATCATCGCAAACAAGTATGCCACGACCGACTCGTCAATGAAGACCGCGCTCCGGGTAGACGCCTCCGGAAAAGTGCTGGCACCGGCTCCCAAGACGCCGGCCGGAGAATCAAGCCGGCGCCCGTATCAAAACGACCACAAACGCAAGGCCCCTATGCCGCCTTCCACTAGCCGGTAGGTGGCCACGATCAAAGAAGAGCAGCCTGAAGGACGGCCGGCTCCGAAGAAGCAGAAGGACGGTAGCCCGGCTTGGCAGCCGGCTTTCTCCTACAAGCAAACCCTCGACGCCCCTGCAAGTTCCACAGCGGCGCGAAGCCGTCCAACCATACAAAACGGAAGTGTCATTGGCTCACCCGAATCTCCAAGGGCGACGGGCTGTTGCCGCCTCCGCCCGCAGGCCAACCGCCTCCTGCCCCGCAGCAGCCGGCCGCTCGGCCTGCAGTCGGAGCCATCCAAGACGAGTACCCCGACGAGCAAGCTGCCTACGTCGTGTTCACCAGCCAGACAGAAGATCGGCGCAGCCGGCACCGACAGCAGCAAGAAGTCAACGCGGTCGCCTCCAGTAACCCTGAGTTCATGCATTGGTCAGAGAAGCCCATCAGCTGGAGCCGGGATGACCACCCAGAGGTGATGCCGTCTCCTGGCTCCTATGCCCTGGTTCTGGATGCCACCCTGGCGACAGAGAGGCGTGCCACCCGATTCTCTCGTGTGCTGATAGACGGCGGGAGCAGTATCAACATACTGTACCGAGATACAATGGAGAAGCTCAACATAAAGCCGAAGCAACTCATGCCAAGCCGGACTATGTTCAACGGCATCGTACCCGGCCTGTCCTGCTCACCAATCGGCAAGATCAAGATGGATGTCCTCTTTGGGGACAAGGATCATTTCCACCGAGAGGCAATATGGTTCGAGGTAGTGGATTTGGAGAGCCATACCATGCATTGCTTGGCCGACCAGCGTTGGCCAAGTTTATGGCTGTGCCCCACTACGCCTACCTCAAGATGAAGATGTCGAGTTCCAAGGGCATTATCACCATAGCTGGAGACTATAAGAAGTCCTCTGAGTGTGCAGCAGCCAGCAGTCGGCTGCCCGAGTCCCTCGTGATCGCCGAAGAGAAGAAGATGTTGGATCGAATTGTGACCTTGGCTGGCAAGCAGCCGGCCTTGTCCCCTGACCCCAAAGAATGTGAAGCTCAAGGTTCTTTCCAGCCGTCCAAGGAGACAAAGAAGATACCTCTGGACCCAGAGCACCCGGAGAGGCATGCTGTCATAGGCACAGGCCTTGACAGCAAATAGGAAGGCGAGCTCATCAATTTCCTCCGTGAGAATCGGGACGTCTTTGCATGGTCCCCCAAAGACATGCTGGGTGTCCTGACAGATTTCGCCGAGCACAGGCTACACGTCCGATCTGATGCAAAGCCGGTCAGGCAGCCCTTGCGCTGCCTGTCAGAAGAGAAGAGAAGAGTAGTCGGAGAAGAAATAGCCCGACTTCTGGCAGCCGGCTTCATTATGGAAGTGTTCTTTCCAGAATGGCTTGCCAACCCGGTCCTCGTGTTGAAGAAGAACAAGCAGTGGCGCATGTGCATCGACTACACCAGCCTCAACAAAGCCTGCCCTAAAGATCCATTCGCCCTGCCAAGGATCGACCAAGTGATAGACTCCACAGCCGGATGCGAGCTGTTGAGTTTCTTGGATGCTTATTCAGGCTACCACCAGATAAAGTTGAACCCGGCTGATCGCTTGAAGACCGCCTTCATCACCCCATTCGGAGCTTTCTGCTACCTGACTATGACATTCGGCTTGAGAAATGCCGGTGCCACCTTTCAGCGTTGCATGCAGAAATGCCTCCTCAAGCAACTCGGCAGAAATGCCCACGTCTACGTAGACGATGTCGTGGTGAAGACGGAGAAGCGCGGCACCCTGCTGGAAGACCTCAAGGAGACCTTTTAGAATCTGCGCCGGTTTCAGATCAAGCTCAACCCAGAGAAATGCGTGTTCGGGGTACCAGCTGACCAGCTTCTGGGCTTTCTGGTCTCCGAACGCGGCATCGAGTGCAACCCAGTGAAGATCAAGGCTATAGAGAGAATGAAGGTCCCTACCAAGCTGCGAGACGTCCAAAAGTTCACCGGATGCTTGGCGTCTTTGAACCGCTTCATGAGCCGGCTCGGAGAGAAGGCTCTCCCCCTCTATCGACTCATGAAGAAGTCCACTCACTTTGAGTGGAATGACCAGGCAGACCAAGCTTTCCACGAGCTGAAGAAGATGTTGTCCACACCACCTGTCTTGGCGGCCCCAACTGAGAAGGAGCCCATGCTCCTCTACATCGCTGCTACCAGCCGGGTGGTTAGCACGGTCATTGTAGTCCAGCGTCCCGAAGAAGGCCGGGCTTATCTAGTCCAGAGGCTAGTATATTATTTGAGCGAAGTACTGTCCGCCTCAAAACAGAACTACCCGCACTATCAGAAAATGTGCTATGGTGTGTACTTCGCCTCCAAGAAACTCAAGCCCTACTTTCAAGAACATCCCATCACGGTCGTATGCACTGCCCCGCTTGCCGAGATCATAGGCAGCCGGGATACATCCGGCTGAGTGGTGAAATGGGCCATCGCGCTGGCTCCTTACACAGTCTACTATCAGCCCCGCACCACCATCAAGTCCCAAGCATTGGCCGACTTCCTCGTCGACTGGGCCGAGACCCAGTACCTGCCACCGTCCCCTGACTCCACTCATTGGTGGATGCATTTTTACGGATCCAAGATGCACACCGGCTTGGGAGCCGGCATCGTCCTCACCTCTCCCAAGGGCGACAAGCTCAGATACACACTGCAAATCCACTTTGCCGCCTCCAACAATGTGGCCGAGTACGAGGCGCTCATACATGGGCTCCGGCTAGCCAAGGAACTCGGCATCCGCCGGATCCTGTGTTATGGCGACTCGGACTTAGTGGTTCAGCAATCATCCAGCGACTGGGATGCCAAGGATGCGAACATGGCAAGCTACCGTTTCCTCGTCTAGCAGCTCAGCGGATATTTCGAGGGGTGCGAGTTCCTTCACGTGCCACGGGCCGACAATGAGCAAGCAGATGCCCTGGCACGAATAGGCTCCACCCGGCAAGCTATACCAACCGGCGTCGCCCTACAACGGCTCCTCAAGCCATCTGTCAAGCCGTCTCCGGAATCCAGTTCCATCTTCGTGCTGCCTGACCCCAACGCAGTCGGATCTGACTTCGGGGACCAGGTAGGCGGCCCGGGGACTTTGGCAGCCGGCTCGGGGACTGCCATAGTCGAACCCGGCCTAGAGACTGCAGCAACACAGCAGGCGGAGGCCGATTTTTTTCTCCAACTCCTCACAACCCAGCCCGCCCACCCTGGTTGCAGTAGCCGTTTTGGCAGCCGAAGAAATCACAGCTCCATCATGGGCCCAGCCCATCCTCCGTTTCCTGGTAAGTGGAGAGCTACCGATTGACGAGATCTCGGCAAGACAAGTCCAACGCCGAGCCGGAGCTTACACAATAATGAACCAAGAGCTAGTCTGGCGCAGTGCTACCGGAGTCTTCCAGCGCTGTGTCGAGCCAGAGAAAGGCATAGCAATCCTCGAAGACATCCACCAAGGTGAATGCGGCCAGCATGCCGCCTCCAGGGCGCTCATCGCCAAAGCATTCCGCCATGGATTCTTCTGGCCGACTGCTTTGGAGGATGCCAAGGAACTAGTCAAACACTGCAAAGGGTGCCAAGTCTTTGGCTCCAAGCAACACCTGCCGGCTTCGGCACTTAAGACCATCCCCATCACTTGGCCCTTTGCCGTCTGGGGGCTGGACATGGTCGGCCCATTCAAGACGGCGCGCGGCGGCATGACACATCTGCTTGTCACCATGGACAAATTTACCAAGTGGATTGAAGCAAAGCCGATCAAGAAACTAAATGGGCCGACTGCCGTAACATTCATTGCGGATATTACAGCTCGGTATGGCGTGCCACACAGCATCATCACCAACAACAACACAAATTTTGCCAAGGGAGCACTGGCACGTTTCTGCGCGACACAGGGCATCCGACTGGACTTAGCGTCCGTTGCCCACCCGCAGTCAAACGGCTAAGTCGAGCGAGCAAACGGCCTCATCCTCTCCGGCATCAAGCCCCGACTGGTCGTGCCGCTGGAGCGTTCGGCCGGCTGCTGGCTCGACGAGCTACCGGCCATCCTCTGGAGTCTGCGCACTACCCCAAACAAGTCAACCGGCTTCACCCCTTTCTTCCTTGTATATGGTGCCGAGGCTGTCATCCCAACTGACATCGAATTCGACTCACCTCGGGTCACCATGTACACGGAGGCGGAGGCTAAAGAAGCAAGAGAAGACGGCGTCAACTTGCTGGAAGAAAGCAGGCTGTTAGCCCTCAGCTATCCGCCATCTACCAGCAAGGTCTGTGCCGTTACCACAGCCGAAAGGTGAAGCCAAGATCCTTCCAAGAGGGAGACCTTGTGCTCCGGCTGATACAGCAAACAGCCGGCCAGCACAAGCTCTCAGCACCTTGGGAAGGCCCCTTCGTCATCAGCCGGGCTCTGGGAAACGACTCCTATTACTTAATCGACACACAGAAGCCGAAGGCACGCAAGAGAGACGACTCCGGCAAGGAGTCGGAGCGCCCATGGAACGCTAATCTTCTTCGAAGATTTTACAGTTGAAATGCAGTATGTATCATGCTACCTTTTGTATTAAGTATCAGACAATGGGCCCCCCGAGGAGTTCTCAGGGACTACCCTATTTTATCTATGTATGCCGGGTATCATACCCATGGTTACCCCACCACATTTATTTTCTCCGTCCGGCACCGGGTCTGACTAGTCGGCCCGGGGACTTGCCGCCTTGAGTTATGTCCAAGTTCTACCTGCAGTCAGACAAGTAATGTGCCGACACCCAAGCCCTCTCTTGCAAAAGGCACAACTCAAAGAATCGACTGCCGACTAGCGAGAGTTGAAGGCGGAAAGGATGCCCACATGAAAAACGGCTAAGGACTAACGAACTTACATAACACAAGCCGGCTTCCCCCTCGCCAACCGGCTGTTGAAGCAGCCGGCTGGCCGGCTTCCTTTCCTACTCTGCTACAATCTAAGAAAGCTTGAGTACTTGCCTTCCCAGATGGCTGAAATCCTTACCCGGCCACAGACTGCAGAGCAGCTGTCCGGCTGGGAAGGCGGCACCCAAAGGAAGGCGGCAAAGGAAAAAAGCTGAGAGATAAAAAGCAAGTAGGAATGGAAGCCAAGCTCATGCATAATAATATTTACACAAAAGGCCTTTGAGAGGCCGACATTCAACGAAGTTTGAATACACCCCCGGTGGGTGGAATTGTGCAAAGATAACAAATCTGTTCAAAGAGTGTCGAGCAGGAAAATAAAAACAGTGAATCAAGCCAAGGGAGCGCCCGGAGTGTCACGAAGATTGGTTGAGACGAGGGTGTCGGCTGGAGGAGTGGCCGGCTGGCGAGTCTCGGCCTGGTCATCACCGGCAGCACGCGGGGCATTCGCGCGCGCCTCGTTGCTGGAGGCACGGTCAGGCTGAGGCTGACTGGCTGCTCCAACATCTAGCACAGCGTCTTCGCCGTCTTCCTCCTCCTCCTCTTCGCCCTCGTCGCTAGAGTCAATCTCCTCCGCCGAGTCTTCACCATCGGCCGGGTTCAGCCCGAACCATTCCTCCGGCTGCGCGACGCCGTCCTCGTTCACCTTAGGAGCAAAAGCGCTGGTGTCGGTGAAGTTGGCGATCGTCGAGGCGTGCTGGATGATAGCTGATCGCACCGCCTCCAGCTCCTCGTCAGCCTCCTGCCGCCAGGTGCGCAGTTGGCCCAAGTTCAGCCCAGGGTACCAAGCCCAGACGAACTCTAGCGCCCGGCGGGCACCGGATCGAGCTGCTGAAGCCTTCCAGGCGTCAAGGCGGCTGACGGCTACCTCCAGCCAGTCGGTGGTACGGCTGGGGGTGCGAGGAATTACTTCGCCAGGCCAGAGGGCGGCCAGCACCTGTGCTCTGGCGCGCTGAAGCCGGCGGAGCATGCGGTAGGCCGGCTGAAGGCGGGCCTGGATCGCCAGAAGCGGTTCCTCAAGCGACCGGTTGGCATCCGGCGCGATCTCAACCCCAGCCTGCCGCCGGGCCTCGCGATGAGCTTCGGTTGCTTGGTTGGCAGCGACAGAATAGCCAGGAAAGTACTCTTCACAAAGAAGAAAGAAACATAGCAAGTCAGGAGACAAACTGGCCTACAAGGAACAAGCAAAAAGTGAAGAAGAAGGCGGCCTACCGTCAACCAAATCCTCGACTCGGCCGTAGCCTTCGCTCAGAGCTTGCCTTGCCTCGGCCCAGCTCGCCGCCTCGGTCTCGTATTCGGCTTTGAGGGCGGCCTCACTCTCATGCGCCGCCTTCAGGGCCGCCCTGTGGCTTTCCTCTTGGTCGGCCAGTCTCTTGGCCAGGCGGTCACGCTCCAGAGCCAGAGCACTGAGCTCGCCCTCCTTGGTGCGAAGGGCGGTCTGGGCCACACCTAGCTGTTGCCTCAAGTCGGCGTTGGCTCCTGCCAATATGGAAAGAAGAAGTTAAGAAAGAAGTTGGCAAGAAATATCCGACCCGACTGCTCAGCAGTCGGCCTGAATCTCGGGGACTACACCCAGTGGGTGCGCTGACGCGCCCCCACATGAGATAAAAAGACAAAGACACTCACGCCGGCTCTCCGTCAGATCGGCGGCCCTTTGATTTGCCTCCCGGACCTGGGAGTTGAAGGTAGCGGCGTGGAGGTTGTGATAATGCTGCGAAGGCAAAAGCAAATCAGTAAGGCAAAGTCTTCGAAGAAGTTCCAAGCCGCCTGCTCAACAGCCGGCTCGGAACTCAGGGAGTACACCCAGTGGGTGCGCTGACGCGCCCCCACAGAAAAAATCATGAGCAAGAAAGCTCACCCGAACGACCGCCCGGGTCGCAAGAAACTCTCGGGTACATTGCTGCAGCGCGGTGGCTTGAGCCTGAAGCCGGCTGCGAACATCTTGCGCCGCCTAGTTCAGCGCGGCCGTCCCGCCGCCTGGCGTACACCCCGACAAGCTAGATGTGGCCGACTCCAGATCATGCGACAACGAGCTGGAGCCGTCCGCCCTCTGCGGATCCGGCTCTGAAGCCGCCCTCCCCGCACGCCGGTGAGTCGGTGACAAGACTACAAGATCTGCCGTTGCAGTCGGCTCTCCTCCCGCCAGCTGCTCAGGCGGCACCTCGGGCTGGCCGCCTTGGCCAGTCCCGGCCGACGGAGGCGGCACCACTTCTCCCTCCGGGACGACTACGTCGCCCCCTCCCTCTCCATCGCCGATGGGTCACGGCCGATTTCCTCCGGCGGGGGCACCGGGATGTCCGGGAGCACGGAGCGGAGGGGGATGACGAGTTGCAGAGGCTGGCCACGTAAGGCCTCCGCCGCCCTCTCTACGGCCTCGGCTTCTGCCCTGGCCCTGGCTGCAGCATCGGAGTGCGCCTCGGCCGACTCCGCCGTCGTCTCCTGGGCTAACTCGGCGGCGGCTGCCCTTCGCTCCTCCACCTCCCGCTCCTCCCGTGGCTCCCGCGCGTTCCGCTCCCTCGCAGCCTGAAGCTCGGCGCGGGGGTCTATGCGACGGGAGCTCGTAGATCCTCCCGCTCCGCCGACTATGGAGGCGGCGGTAGTCCGCTCAAGAGAGAGCGGGGCCCTGGTTGGCAAAACGGAGAAAGGACTTAGAAGAACATCAACTAAAGAAAGGAAGAAAGTGCGTAAGGACCAGAACTTACGCCGAGACCGCCCGCGGCTGCTTCACCACTTTGCGGAAACGGGCCGCCTTCGCGGCCGCCTCGTCCCACTTGGTCGCCGCCGCAGATCCCTTGGGCTTCTTCGGCCGGCCTCCGACGAGAGTCGGCGCCGAACGACGCTTCTATGCGCCGTCTCGCGCGGTTGGCCCGCCGGATGGGCCGGCGCCTTGGGGATCGGTAGCCGGCTGGCGACGCGGAATGGGATCGGCCTCGTCATCACCGGGCCAGTCGTCAAAGCCGGCAGTGAAGCCGGAGCCGCCTGTCTCGCTGCCGCCCCCGCGGCATCGTCATCCAGGGCGGCCGCCCCCAAGTCGGCGTCCTCGTCGCAGTCGGGGGCAAACTCGCGCTCCGGCCCCGCAGTCCCGGCCAAAGGATGAAGGAGAGGATTCTGATTGAAGACAAACTGACTAGTCAAGAGTCGGCCATAAAAGAAAATTGGGCAACGAAGGAAGAAAGAAAATTTACCAAGGGTGGTGGATTGGTGCGGGAGTACGGTGCCTTGCCATACTGCCAGTCCTCGGTGAGCTTGCAGTTGGCGATGTAGTTTACCATGTACGACACCTCGTCGTGAGGCATCTCCCTAGTGCTGAGCCGGCTTGGGTCGAAGCGGCCGCTCATCTGAAAAATCAGATGAGGGCGGCCCTGAAGCGGGAGAACCCGGCGCTCGATGAAGGCTGCGATCAAGTCGGGCCCGGTCAGGCGCTCCGACTGGATCAGCACCCGAAGCCGGGCGACGGCACCAGCTCCAGCCGGCGTTAGCAACCTGGCCCGGTAGGACCACGAAGCCGGCCTCGCAGCCGGCGGGCCGGCCATGTAAGCTGGCAGGTTGACGTAATCACCGTTCGGGGCAATGTTCTTCACGTAAAAGTAAGAATGTTTCCAGAGCTTCACCGACTGGATCAATGCGATAGGAGGGAAGGGGTTGTCGGCAGTGGACCTCCTTATGGCGATGAAGGCGCCGCACGGAGCCGGCACGCCCGCGACGACCGTGTCGAGCTTAGATTGGAAAAACTCCCCCCAGAGCTCGATGGTGGGGAGGACGCCGAGGAAACCCTCGCACAACAAGACGAAGGCCGAGTGCGAGTAGAAGATCACTCGCTCGCCTTCCTTCGGCGCCGGCGAGACCTCCCTCGCTAGCGCAAGACAGACTCGCACAAGATGTTCGCCCGACAGCCTCCGCGTCTTGCGGAGGAAATCGATGTGGTCGTCGTGGACGGTGGAGCTGTCCCAAGAGCTCGACGTCGGAGCCATGACGGCAAGTGTGGCGGCGGAGAGCGCTCGGCGCGGAGGTAGCAAGCCTGCAGCACGCTGGGAAGAAGGAAAGAATGGCGGAGCGGGAGCGCAGCGAAGGGCTACCGCGGCGAAGAACAAAAGGGAGGGGGCAGGGCGAGGGCGAGCGTGCGAACAACTGCTGCCCCTCCTCCCCGCCTCTACTTATAGCCTCGCGCGGCGAAGCTGAGGAGGCGAGGCGTGGGGGGGCGTGGGATGGCAAGTGGGAACCACCGCCGGAAGACGTGCGGTTGGTTTCGAGCCACAGAAGATCCGCGCACGGGCCAAGGCGCGGAAGTGGTGGGCCCTGGCCTGCAGCGGCGTCCCGTCGCGCGCGTGGGCTGGCAGGCCCTTCCAGCCGAAGGGAGCCATGCGACACGCTGGTGGCAGGCGGCCAGCCCGCCGCTTGGCTGGCGCACCAGCTGTTTTCCCGCCTTAGGAATTTGGGAAGGCTTCACCGAGAAGGCACGTGCAAGGGAAGCCGGCTCCTAGCTGCTGGCTCTTCGGGATAGGAAGCTGGCCGAGCTTCTCGTTTCCCCCTTCAGCCGCGAAGCCCAACCAGCTTCGGGGACTACTGTCGGAGTAAATGACCACGGGTAGCCTAGCCGGCTCCCGTTGGCCCTCAGAAAAAACAACAGACCGACCAAGCCTTGGAGTGCCCAAGGCACGGGGCCGCCTACTTCCGGCCGGCTATCACCTAGGACGACTAGCGGAAGGCGGCCCGGCAGTAAACAATCTTTAGGGGATGCCAAAATAGGGTCGACTCCGAGAAAGCCGGCCCATGAAGGACCGGCTCCAAGAAAGCCGGCCCATGAAGGACCGGCTCCAAGAAAGACGGCCCATGGCAGGCGGCCATGGGCCGCACCCTATAGTCAACCCCCCATAACAGTGACGAGACGGGGCATGGCTAAAGTGGACCTTGCCACCCCCGAATCTCGGAACAAGCATGGCTACAATACGCCATACAGGGCGGACATATCCTGTCTAGCGAGGCACGGTTGCCATGCGAACCATGACGCCATCCACGACGGGCCGCTGGTACAGCCCAGATACGGCGGGCCCCTTCGATCAAAGAGACATCCGAAGGCAGCCTGGCCTCCCCTAGCCGGCCTAAGGCCAGGCCGATTTCCTGCAGCCGGCTTGCTCCCCTCTCCGGGGCGCGCGCACCATTAAGCAGACAAGACGAGGTAAGGCTACAGTGAGCGCCCGCAAGGCGGCGGCACTATAGCCATGCTTACCTTGACAAAGCCCTCGTCATCAGAGGCGAGGCGACAGTAACCAGCCCCCGACCAGACCCCCCAAGCGGTGGGGCCGGTAGCCGGCGGGACCCACTAGTTGGCGGGCCCCAGAAGCCGGCGGACGTAGACGCTGACAGCCTGGGCCCACGGGCCGGATTACCATTGTACCCCCGGGGCGTAGGCCTGTATAACCCCCCGGGACATCCATGCAAAGGGTTGATCTCAGAGAGTTTTAGACACTACCATAGGGAGAGAAGAGAGCTAGCCTTGCCCTTCTTCCTCCTTCCACCGAACAGCTCAAGGAGCCTCTTGTAGCATCTTATCGATCTAGTGATCATGCGGAGACCCCGCAAAGCAAGAGTAGGGGTATTATCTCCATGGAGAGCCCCCAACCTGGGTAAGATCCACCGGCGTGCATGTCTTTGCCTTATCCCGTTTCCAGGCACCGATGATGTCTTACTGGCTCCCACAATGATAAGCCATCCGTTGGCATATGTCGTACCTACCAACCAACAATTTCCTTGGCACAGTGTTCATTGCTTGGCAGCTAGTTTCACCTAGCTCTGTAGCCAAAAAAGAGGTGTATGAAGGACGCCACAATTCGATCATTTTGTGCAGCTCCACTAAAATCGAGTGGACCATCCCTGTTTGCAATGATATCCAGTCAGTGTGATTACAATAATAGTGGAACTAGATGATGAAACATAACACACATAAATAGAAGCCGATCACCTCTACGATCTCTCTTTAGGACTAACTTCTTGTTGGAGAAGATTAGGCACGGAGTTGGATGAGGAGGATAGCAAAACCAATCTCCCTTTCCGCAGTCCCACAGAAATGTAAAAACGTTGCCCGTGTGACATTTTGGTGGAACTGCACAAAACACTCTTCAGAAAAGTGATTTGTGCAGTTCACCAAAAGGTTGCAATAGCAACAAGGTGAAAATGGATAGCCCTATTTGTAAAAGGAGGTCGAAAGGAAACAATTACTGCCCAATAACACGAGTTGAAGACACATACGCCGACAAAAAAGAAGCATTTTCCATGTAAAAAGGGAAAGATAGCACATGGTGGTTTATCAAAAATGGTTTGAGGACGAGATTGCAAGACGGAAAGTACGCCGGCCGAGATACGATTTAAGCAAACAACTAAAGAAGATCCACATGCAGCAACGTGGGAAGATGGGCAGTGGAGCAAGGCCGGAGGAAGCTGTACCTGAGGGTCGTCGGGATGTTACTAGGAGGGTGCCGGCGGCCGGGATCTTCCCATACTGCGGCAACGAACAAGTGGCGAAGGCCCTACCGCGCCGGAGCTTGGTCAGAGAGAATGGTGGGCACCGCAGATCGGGACGAGTTGCCTCAATGCCGTCGAACGGAGAGACGATGCACATTCTCCCTTTCCGCCGGCGGACGGGATGCGTCCGAATCACTGACCAACACTGCGAGAGAGAGAGGCCACGGCGGCCTTGTGTGAGATGGTGTGACGAGAGACAACCCATTTTTCCATTTTCCCCATGGCAATAGTTTTATATTCTAGGCGTGGTACCCGACCCTCCTTCAAGTAAACAACCGCTACATGTGTCAAATTATCACGTGGGCTGCCTTTTTGTACAGAAACGAACTCCACCGTGTACCCGCACGGGTGTGGCCGGGAACGAGACGTGAGTACGTGCGTACTGCGTGCACTTCTTCTTTAGGTGCAGGTACGTATGTGGGTGGGTGTGAGAGAGATGGTTTGTGCGAAAAAGAGGCAATGTGTTGATGATATCTCAGTCAGAAAAATGTAACATATGCAATGTGTGTGAAACGGAGTCATGGACGTGAGATATCAATAGAATTGAAAACAGGGATGAACTGTGTGGCTGCGCGATCGATAAAGAGTGCCATCGAATTTGTGTTTGCCCACGTCAAAGATACATGGCGGCTGGCCTACTGGAATTTGAGAGGGCAGAGGTGCAGTTCTTCTCCGTGGCATGGATACCTACCTACAACGTTCGACTAT
>NC_041391.1:97137498-97140199 GCF_002162155.2 Triticum dicoccoides | reverse complement strand
GGTCGACTAGTATACGTGTGGGGAAGGAGAGAGACCTAGCTATGTACTGAGGGAGATCGATCGACATCCATGGATATGTGTAGCAGAGGAATAAGGTTGGGAAAAAGACAAAGGTAGAGCATTGGAGAGTTGGTGGTGGAGTGGCGTCTCACAAATGGTGGGAGAGGCCTGCTAGACAAATGGAGGGTATGAGTGCAATATCAATAAGAGAGGGCGGGGATGTCTGTCTGTCTATGCACGTGCGTGTGAGAGACGGGTCAGGAGGTATTCAAGGATGATGATGGGAGAAGATATGGTTGTGGTAAGCATACGTAACTACATAGGAAGATCAATGGTCGTGTGTCCGAGAAAAGGAGAGACATAACTAGCGAGGTAAGTGTATCGGTGCTTGGTGAAAACAAATTATAGTCGACCTGGCTATATGTAGGGAGATCAGTTCATATACTCGCCTGCATGTGTTAGAAGCAAATAAGGTCCGGAGAGGCAGACAGGGGGAGAGGGTGTGGCTAGGAGGTGGTGCGAGAGGCCTACTATGTCGAGGGGGGAGGAGTGTGCGAGTATGTGATAAATGAAAAGAGGGACGGGAGTGTGCACCTGCGTGGAATTGTATTGGACATATGGGGGCATGGATGGTGAGAAGAGAAGAGGGGAAGTATATATGTGTCTGCTGTAGGCACACTTGGCAAGAGAGGTATATCGACCGGTGTGTGCCAGAAAGAAGGAGCCGGGGGCCTACACACACCGCTGGTGGACGACCTAAAGAGAAATAATGAACATGCGCGATGGAGGGGACGCTAAGGGTGTGTGAGAGGGGGGCGGGCGTGTGCATGCACGATAGAAAGTTAGCGCTAGCTAGCTACAAATAGAAGAGGATCATGAAGGTGTAAAAGACGAACAAAGATCATAATTCATTATAAAAAAGTGGATACAGATACTTGAAGAAGATATCATAATGTAGAACATTGATTATAATTTTGGCTAATGTGTGGCTTTTGCAACTCAGGTCTAAATACTTGTCATAATGTAGGGGGCGGGGCACTATACTTTGTGTGATAAACACAGTGTACGTATGGAACATGGTTTAGATTATGAATATATAGTTAGCACATCAAATGTACTATTATTTGGAATCAATATCAAATGTATTCAAAAAATAGAATTCAAGTTCATGTAGTACAAATAGTTCATATGTATCTCTATAGTAATCATGTGGTGTGTTATTAAGGTAATACACGAATGATGGTTGAAGTTGGCAACAATCATGATTGTAGATTCTTATTGAAATAGAGAAATGAATTTAAATTTAGTTCGAATTGCAGCGGTAGTATAGACATTTGGAATGCACTAAAATGTTGGTATGAGTAGGTTACATGCATTATACAGCGAGCGAAAAAAATTAATCGGACATAACATGGATTCATACTCCCTCCTTCCATCTATATAGGGCGTAATGAGATTTTTAAGACCGCCTTTGACTATTGAAAAGATTAATAGTACATGACATGCACAATGTGAAAATTATATCATTGAAAGAACCTTTCACAGACGAATTTGACGGTGTGCTCTGTGTAAGTTGCATGTCATATATCAATGCTCTAATATTTGGTCAAAGTTAGCATAGCTTTGAATAGCATTTGTATAGTAAAACTGGGCAAGACTCTCTCTTTGTGTGGTGTGAATAGTTTTATTTTTTCATTTTCTTTTTGGTTGAGGGAAGTGCGAATTGATTTGGTACATACAAGTACAATATTACTACACGTTAGGCTTGTCCCTAAAATTCAACCCGCGTCTTGTTATATCCCGAAAATTCAGACATCGTGCTCCCAAAACTTGCGCCTTCACAACCTGCGCCTTGCTATCCCGAAATTACAACGCGCGCGAAAACTCCCTCCAGCTGCCAAATCCCGACACGCGAAATCCCCCTTCTAACCCTGAGCCGA
The DNA here is from genome assembly GCF_002162155.2 of Triticum dicoccoides. Taxonomy (NCBI): domain Eukaryota; kingdom Viridiplantae; phylum Streptophyta; class Magnoliopsida; order Poales; family Poaceae; genus Triticum; species Triticum dicoccoides. Next base: position 97,138,259 of record NC_041391.1, on the reverse strand, counting down.
AAGGTCCGCTAGTTCAATTTGGTGGGGGTACTTTTGTAACACACCCTACATTTTGGACAAGCGCGTCACTAAGTCATGCTTCACCCCCTCCCATCGGCCCCTTTTCGCCATTCGAAATCCCAGGCCGCCATAACTTCTCCGCTCCAGCCGCGAAACCCCACCCTCCTCCGTCCGCCACATCACCGCTGCCCAGCCGGAGCCTCTTCCCCGACGACGTCGTCCACCGCAACAGCTCGACATCCCTCGTCCACCTCCCCGGATGAGGATCCGTTGTCCATATCGCTGTCCCGCTGGTTCAGCCGCCCTGTCCTCCACCTCCAAGGAGCTGCTCCGACAATCGCCTCGCCTATCGCGGGTGCTCCATCCCCATAGCGTCGCCTTAACCTGCTCCACCGGAACCGCAGCATCCTCACCGACTCCTCAAACAAAGACGAGGCCTACTCGGCGCCACCAAAGAGGTTGTACACTCATCGCATCGCACCTTCTCCTTAACTCGACCTCCTGGCACCGACGGTGCTCCATCCCGCACCCCCATGGAGTGGCTACCTTGAAGCCGGCACCGTGGGCGACATCTCCACGGCGGCTCTCCCCCAGTGCGAGGCCCCTTCGGCGGCGGCGGCCATACCAGCCGGATCTGCTGCTGCTGCTCCGGCTCTCGCTCGATACCTTGCTCGCCCAGCTGCTGCTCCTGCTCTCCCCCTCGCTCGTGCTGCTGCTCTGCTCCGATTAAGACACACTTCAGTCGACTGAATCGACTTTTG
>NC_041391.1:96999964-97137294 GCF_002162155.2 Triticum dicoccoides | reverse complement strand
TGGCCGGGGTGGCGGTGGCGAGTTGTTTTAGGGTGGCAACGCAGCGCTAGGGCCGGCGGTTCGGCCGGTGGTGGCTGGCGGCTCAGGGGGGTGCAGGTTTAAGATGAACTGCATGCCCTCCCTAAACTACATGTCAAGTGCCTCTTTGCTACCATTGCGTTCAGTTTCTACAGTAGCATTCAGATTCCACAATAAATTTCAGATTCGACAGTTAAGTTCAGAGTCAACAGTTTTTACCTCATCTACTGTAGTTAGGTGGTTTTGGTGATGTTAATTTTACATCCATTTTACATCATCTATTGGAGATGCTATTAGAATCCCACTTAAGATTGACGATGTGTGTCTTGTGCTGCTTCAACCTTGACGTCTTACGGCTCACCGGAGCTGCTCCAATGATAGAATGATCCATCACAACAGAGCAGTGCCCTGGATGCCGTCTACAGATTCCTCTGATCTTCCTCCACACCTCCGTCAGCCACCTCTGCCTCAACTGCTTCAGTGACCAACCCAATGATGCTGAGGTTGACACGGCTATGGCAAAGAGGTTGTACACTTGTTGCATCACTTATTACTATACATTCACGTCGATCCATTAGGGCTATTTTGGTTCAACGGAAAAACATAGCAATAGGGAATTTTCCAATGGCACTCTACTATTCAATTATTCATGCATTTTGTTGAAAGGAATGAAGCAAAACATCCACCTGGACCTACTTTTCAAAATCCTATGCATGAAAACAAGACCAAGTGCATTAGTGCCAGAATAACATTCTAACTGTACACGCTTTCATATGGTTTCACTTTATTTTGGCTATGTTTCTTTGCATTCCTCTGCTCTTCCAATTCCTATAAACCAAACACCCAAGTTGACAGAAATCCTGTGTTTACAAATGCTCTGTTTACCATGTGCATTTTCCTATCCTATTCCGGTGTTTTTCCTATCCCTGCGTTTTAAGATTCAAGCAAGCCAAATGAGCCCTTACAGAATTACTTCAGTTACAGGTACGTGTCGAAGGGAACTTTGTGTGGTTTGTCCTGCTCCTGCCGTGACATTGTCCACCTCACCTGAGCTGCTCCATCGACAGAAGCATCCACCAAACCAGACATCATGACTCCTGGCCGTCTTTCACCGCCTCAGGTCTCCTTCCCTGCCGCCGGCACCCACCACAACGGCATCACCATCATCGACTCAGCAGATGAACCTAAGGAGTACATGGGTCCACAAGAGAGGCCGCACTCTTTTGTTTGTGCTCATGTTATGCATTGCTTAAACTTACCTGCTACTTTATCGTCCTGTTCAGCTCTTGGACTCCCAAGTCAGGTCCAAATTAATGTTCAAACTTTAGTTCTAAGTCTGTCTAATATCTGGTTCACCTAGGGTATGCCTATGTTGTTCATCTTGGGTGGGAAACAAATAGTAAAGCAATCATCATCTGTCTTTTTATTAATTTAAAGCAATCATCAACCTGCTATCATTATTTTTGGATCCATCCACTGGTTGTTACCATCACTCTAAATTTCTGCATGCTCTCCTTACATAATCTGACCATATTTTTTTGTATGCATGTCAGATATTGTACACAGTCATGCTGAACATGTAGAGAAAAAGAGAAGAGTTTTGCGCGGCAATACAATGTCATGCAGACATCGCTCCATTGTGGGTTCAATGGCAAACCCTCCTCACCCCTCTCCAGATTGTAATCCAGAGGAAGATATCTATTTTGAGGCGGATTCAGACACTGCTAACCACTCCTATTTACCCCCCAAGGTGTTTGCTCTACCTTGGCATGATGATGTTAGTCATATCATGCATATGTTGCCTTGCAGTGCCTACTTTTGACATCATATATGTCACCTGCTTAGTTTAGACATGTTCTGTAATGCCACCTATTTAGTTTCTATATCACATACGGGAATTATGCAGTCTCATGTCTTTTAGCCAGCCATAATATATGTGAAATGTGCAATGCCATCCTGTTTAACCAGGCATCATATATTTGAATGATATCTTGCCCATCCTTTTCTTCATTACATTTCCATTTGTCGACAATGTTTGTACATTAAACTACTCTTCCTGTGAATCAGCCATTTGGGTGGGAGATGGAAAAATCTCGAGTGAAAACAAGGCCTTCGGAGCAAACAGTGCTACATGTCGAAGCAGATCTCTTGTGGGGTCCCGATAGCTCCTCAGAGATGGATTCAGAGAAAGATGACCAGTCCTATTCCCCCACTGAGGTGTATGCTCTAACTTGGCACGGTTATACTGCTCATATCATGCATACGGTGTCTTGCATTGCATAGTTTAGACATCATATACACAATATTCAACACCATGTTCTTAGTTCAGACATCATATCAAATGCCCTCTGTTTAGCATATAAATCACATATGTGAATTAAATGATGCGATCATGATTACTTAGATAACATGTAGGTGAATTATGTCATGCGATCCTGTTTAGTTATTCATCATATCTTTGAATTATGTTATGCTATGCTATCCAGTTTACATAGACATCATATATGTTAAATTATGTCATGCTATCCATTTTAGTTAAACAATATACATGTCAACTATTTCATGCCCTCTTTTTTCCACACTATCTATTGCATCTGTCTCTCATACAATGTCTGTACATTCAACTATGTTTCCTGTTTATCAGCCATTTGAATTGGAGCGGGTGATGCCCGTATCTAGCGGACTAAAAACATGGTCTTCAAATAAAACAGTGCTACCTCTTGGTGGAAATAGCACCCCGGTTGTACAGGCACAAGAACTAGCCCTACCACACATAACCCAAACTCTCGCAGATTGTACCCCTTCTAACCCCAACCCCAGCCGATAGTAACCCAGTTCCTATTGACACAGTACCATCTCCACCACAGAGCTCCCAAACAAGAGCAGTTAGTAAGGCAGCTCCAGTGCCCAAAGGGCCAGTACTATCATGGCGAACCCCAACTCCACCAGTTAGTACGCCTATTCCTGTGGAGGAAGCACAACCAGCTAGTCGTAGTTTAGCATCTATCGCATTTGATGTTGTTAAATCGTATGTGTGTATCTTCCCATCTTGGAAATATTATACTGAAGATGAAGGAAAATGCCAGTTGCAGGTGTTTGTCCAGGAGTTATGTGTAAGTAGTGTTATTCATGGCAATTACTTTGCTTCGTCCCATACATCCTACCTCCATGATGGTTATAATACAGCAAATTTTCCCATTTTTCTCTATAGAGAAGGACCGATTTGGAAACTCAGGATGAGGTAACCTGTGCTAATACCTTTGCTATCTTCAAGAATGCTTGGTGGCAGTATCGGAATTACCTGAAGAAAACGTACTTCACCGGCAAAGAAACTCATCAAATTCCCTTACGTTCTCCTGAGACACATTTACTGGACGATGACTAGGAACGAGTTGTTCCGTACTAGTCCCGAACCAAGAATGTGGTAAGGTCTATGAGCTCATTTTCTATTTTTAAGTATTGTATTGTTGCGTCGTACTGTACTCTGTTCATGTAGAACAAGTGCCTAAACCTGAAGAACAACTGTTCTAATTTAACATTCCATTGCTATCACAGTTCAAAAAAGCGCTAGGCATTAATTGTGCGTTGTGCCACCGCCTTGTGCTTTACTGACCAAAGCGCATGCTTATGTGCAGTTATGCATAGATTAAGCATAGTTATGCGCAATGCGTTTTGCCAACGCCTAGAGCCTAGGCGCGCTTAAGCGCTAGCTTAGGCGCATTTTTTAACTATGATTGCTTTGCTCTTGTATCACTGTATTTACTCATACAAACTTATTTTTAAATTGACGGATCCAATCGAAACTCCAATGGCACAGCAGGTATGTTCATGCATGTTTCTTTAACAGGTTTGCTCTTATCAATAGCTCTTTTGATTTCAATTTCAATTATGTATACAGTTGACTTTCATATCAAGCACATTACTAGCATCACAACAGAGCCAATATTGTTGTTGTACATGTAGACCCGTGGTACCCATCTGAAATCTTGTTGTGCCATGTAGTTTCCCACGCTTTGTATTCTTTCACTGCTGCTTTGTCTTGAACTGATATGATTTGAACCGTGTCTCTATTTTGATTTGGCAAGACAATGCGGTGACCATAGGACATAGATATATGTTTGTTTGATGCTTTTATTATGTACTAGTACTTGGCAATAGAAGACTTGGTAGTTTAATCCTGTCCACCTTACTAATGAACCGGTTCACCGAAATGAGTTTCATATACTAGTACATGCTAAAGTTGTTATGTGTCTGCTTGTTTCTTCTTTTAGAATGCTGAAAGAATATTGGGGAAGAGTGCCTTATTAAGCAATGGTAAAGGAAGTAATGCAGATAAGGTTCAGGATAGTGACACATCCTTGTTGATCTCCAACAAAGCTGATAAAACAGCTAAGGAAGACTATCTTGAAGACAGTGAGACAACCCCAAAGTCCTGTCTTGGTTTAGTGTTCGAGTTACTGGCCACTACCGCTTGCACAAGCTATTCAAACTCACTGTCTGAATCAGTTCGGTTTCTTGAGTCTCAAATACAAGCTGAAAGACATTGATCAGCTGTGCTGCGACAAGAAGTGGAAGGTCTGCGGAAGTCCCTGGAGCATTCAGATGCATACTTTCTGGTGCAACAGCAAGCGTTGGAGGATTTTAGCGCCAAACAGAACAAAGCTAATAAGCTTGCTAAGCTTATTGCCAGCATGGTGGATACCCAGGATAACGTTTCTTGAGCTCTTCTGAAGTTGTTTCAATCATGCTCTTGTTTTGCTGCCGCGTTTATTTGCACTGGTGGCCAATTTTGACGGCTAGTGTATGTAATATGCTGCTTTGTTCCCTATATTTGCACTGGTGGCGAACTTTGATGCCCAGTGGATGTAATATGTGTAGTAGCGGTAATAGGCTAGCGTTAATTGCTTGCTTATTTTTTTTGTTATTGTCTTGTTTAGTTGTTTGCTTGTAGTCACTGCAGTTCTTTTTCTGTGTTTTTCTAGTGGCCACAATAGCCTATTTTTGGTAACTAGGCCAAAATAATCATGGCAACACACGGACTGTTGTAACCCTGGGCCTCCTGCAGGCCGTATGATCCATGGGCCTTCTTCCGGCCGTAGGATCCATTGGCCTTCTATACGGTCCGTAGGATCCATTGGCCTTCTATACGGGCCATAGTATTCATGGGCCTTCTACGGGCCATAGGGTCCATGGTCCTTCTACGGGTTGTACGGTCCATGGGCCTTCTACGGGCCGTACTATCCATGGGTCTCATACGGGCCGTAGATCCATGGGCCTTCTACAGGGCGTATTATCATTTCGCCAATCATGGGCCGTACTATTCGTGGACCATAACGGGCCGTTAATAGACCGCATTTGATAACTCTATGAAAACAGACCAACAGGTTTTTTTTGACATGAAAACGTCCCAACGTATTAACGGTCCGCAAACGGGCCGATTGTAATGACGGACTGAATTTGTCCCACAAGCAGAAAATGACAGTAACGGGCCATATGTAACCAAATGCTGCAAATGAGCCCAAGAATCAATGCGCCCTGAGAAGGCCGAAAGATAACTTGGGCTGGAAACGGCCCAATAGAATAACAGGCCGTTAATGGGTATAAAGTGATACACTGTTCATTACGGGCTAGTTTCACCACGGGCCCTTAATGGGGCAAGAGTTACAAAGGGCCACATATGGGCCGAAAGAAGTCATGGGCCACACATGGGCCAGAAGTTAAAATGGGATGGAATCATATTGGACGGCCCAGATGATGTTACTGGGCCTAATTTGGATAGGGCGTAATGGGCCCTGGGTTAGCGGGTTGTAAATGGGCTATATGCGAACATGCCGTTAACAGGCTTTCCGTGGGCTGGACCGCCATCTTTTGACCAAGTCAAACGGGCCAGCCTTTTCACAGGAATGGGCCTCTGTTGGGCCGTGCCACGTGTCGCCGTATCATAGGCGCCTTCGGTCCAATGAGCGGATGACATATGTCCCAACGGTGAGCTGACACGTGTTTCCTCCAGCCAATGATGATTTTACACATGGAAAATCCCCATTGGTCGGGGCTGCTAACGGGTTATCGGATCCAAAACTCGACCCGATAGCTTAACGGCGTTCCGTTACGGTGGATGCCACGTGTCGGTCACCATTGACGAAAGCACTTCTGTGACGCACGATTTATCGTCATGGAAGTGGACACTTCCGTGATGATAATTTTGGTAATGTCATGGAACACTTCTACGACAGCACAGGTATGACTATCTTGATTCTGTCATAAAATCGTCATGGATGTACATGCATGACAAAAAACACGACCTACTGTGACAAACACGTATCATCACGAAAGTGTATTTTTTTGTAGTGACATGATGGTGATGCCATCTTCCTTGAAGATCTCTCCGAGCATGCTGACGAAGATGAAGCATGGGGGACTACGAACCCTACTCCCCGCCTCGCCGTGGTGTTGTTTTTGGTCGGAATGGTCATCATTACGACCGTCGTGATCAGGATGACCATGACAACCAAGCGAGAGTGAAGCTACATGTGCCATCATTCACGGGAAAAGAGGATCCGGATGCATATATTGAGTGGGAAGAGAAGTGTGATAAAATCTTTCGCATCCATGGTTTTTCTGAAGCCAAGAGAGTTGATCTTGCTGTTATGGAGTTCGCTGGTTATGATCTTACATGGTGGAATCAGCTACAAGACGATCAGTTGATGTCAGGCAATAATCATATCCGTAGCTAGACTTTGATGAAGGAAGTCATGAGGCGCCATTTTGTTCCACCATACTATGAGAGGCAAGTGTACAAGCGGTTGCAGGGGCTCACTCAAGGTTCTCGCACTGTTGAGGAGTACTATAAAGAGATGGAGGTGTTACTAATTCGGACAAGAACCCGTGAAAGTGATGAGGCGAAGATGGCGAGATTTTTACATGGTCTAAATGATGAAATATCAGATTTTGTGGAGGTGTCTCCTTATGATACATTACAATATGTGGTACATCAAGCTATAAGAGTTGAGAAGAAGAATATGCGTAATGGTCATCCTCATACCTTCCAAGGCCGCACCACCACACGCTCATGGCAGCGAGCACAACAACCATATGGTTCTCAGTTTGAGGGTGCACCACCTAGACACCCACATGCCTCGATGGCTTCCTCACCTGCTATTCGCAATAAAGATAAGAGGTCATCAGCTATAGTAGGAGTAACCTCTGCTCCACCTCCAGAAAAGAGTTCTACACGCAGCAGCAACATTCAATGCCACAAGTGTAAAGGAAGACGTCATATTTCTTCGGAATGTCCAAGCAGAAGAACCATGATTATCAATGAATGAGGTGAATGGGAGTTTGAAAGTGACCCTGAAGGTGGCAATGATGAAGTGGAAGAGGAGCAAGGTTGGAAGTAGGAGGAACTATTTTATCTCATGAGGAACTTGATGGAGAAGCTTTGGTTGTATGTCATTCACTCAACGCCCAGGTTGTGGAGGAGGAAAAGGGGCAATGGCATAATCTTTTCCACACCCGTTGCCTTATCAACTCAAAGATATGTCGAGTGATTGTTGATAGTGGCAGCTGCAACAATATTGCAAGCACGGAGATGGTCAAGAAGCTTTAATTGCAAACAAAATGTCACCCAAATCCATACCGCATGCAATGGCTGAATTATTGTGGCGCAATTTAGGTGATTAGCAGCGTGCGAATACCAATTTCAGTAGGGACATATCAAGATGATGTTGAGTGTGATGTGGTGCCGATGCACGCTTGTCACTTGCTTCTTGGACGACCGTGGTTGCATGACCGTGATGTGCAAATCAGCGGGCGTGCAAATCGCTTATGTTTTGTCCATAGAGGAGAAAAGTTCACTTGGCTACCCATGACACCCTAGGAAGTCTATCTTGATGAGATGAAAAGAAAAGGAAAGAAAAAGGGAGAGAGTGATCATACACAACGAGTGAGCCACCAACATTGTGAGGGAGTGTTTCCACAGCCAAAAGCTCCACAACCAAATATGACCAAGCCCCGGGAAAAAGAGGGATTAGTTATGACAGCTAGGAAAAGGGATATGCGGGAATTGAGAGAACCAAATACTCCATTCTTTGTACTCCTATACAAGGAAACTTTATTGGCTACTAACGACTTACCCTCCACTCTTCCTAATGTTGTTCTTGATCTTTTGCAGGAGTATGAGGATGTGTTTCCCAAGGAGGTACCACCTGGTTTGCCACCGAAGGGGGGCATTGAGCACCAAATCGACTTGGTTCTGGGCGCCCCACTACCAAACCGGCCACCGTATCGAGCAAACCCAGAGGAGACGAAGGAAATTGAGAGGCAAGTAGAAGATTTCTTAACAGAGGGTATCTAAGGGAAAGTCTTTCTCCTTGTGCTGTTCCCATACTTTTAGTTCCAAAGAAAGATGGTACCATGTGCATGTGCACTGATTGTAGATCCATTAACAACATAACTGTGAGATATCGGCACCCTATTCCTAGGCTCGATGACATGCTTGATGAACTTTGTGGCTCCACCATATTTTCCAAAATTGATTTGCGAAGTGGTTACCACCAAATAAGAATGAAAGAGGGTGATGAATGGAAAACTGCATTTAAGACAAAATTTGGCTTGTATGAATGGTTGGTTATGCCTTTTGGATTAACAAATGCGCCTAGTACTTTCATGAGATTGATGAATCATGTGCTTATATCCTTCATTGGCAAGTTTATCGTGGTTTACTTTGATGACCTATTGATTTATAGCAAAACTTTGGAGGATCATGTTGTACATATAAAATGTGTGCTTGCTCTCCTACGGGGGGAAAAGTTGTATGCTAACGTGGAAAAGTGCACATTTTGCACAAACAAGTTGTGTTTATTGGCTTTGTTGTTTCAGCAAAAGGTGTGGAGGTCGATGAAGAGAAGATCAAGGCTATTCGTGAGTGGATGCCTCCACAAAATGAGAGCCAAGTACGTAGCTTCCTCGGACTTGCAGGTTTCTACCGCCGGTTCATGAATGATTTCAGCACCATTGCGGCACCAATGAATGAGTTAACGAAGAAAGACACTCCATTCCAATGGGGTGATTCCCAAGACAAGTCCTTCCAAGAATTGAAGATGAGATTGACATCAGCCCAATTGCTTTCACTTCCTGATTTTGGTAAGACATTTGAGATTGAATGTGATGCAAGTGGTGTTGGCATTGGTGGAGTACTAATGCAAGAAGGTAAACCCATTGCCTATTTTAGTGGGAAGCTTAATGGTCCAACTCTTAATTACTCTGTCTATGATAAAGAATTGTATGTACTTGTTCGATCTTTGGAAACATGACAACATTACTTGTGGCCAAAAGAGTTTGTAATACATTCTGACCATGAATCTTTAAAACATCTAAAGGGCCAACTAAAACTGAACCGTAGACATGCAAAATGGAGTGAGTTCGTAGAGTCTTTTCCTTATATTGTCAAGTACAAGAAATGGAAGGATAATGTTGTTGCTGACACATTGTCTAGGCGTCACATTTTACTTTCCCAACTTGATGTTAAAATCCTTGGCTTAGAAAGCATCAAAGAATTGTATGCTAACGACTCATACTTTTCTTAACCATTTTCAAAGTGCAACAAGGGAAAGGGATGGGAGAAGTTTCATTTGCATTATGGATTTCTATTTCGAGCTAACAAATTGTGCATCCCAGATTGTTCTGTTCGTTTGTTGCTCTTGCCGGAGGCTCACGCTGGTGGCCTCATGGGACATTTTGGGGCCAAGAAAATTGAGATTGTGCTCGTTGATCACTTCTTTTTGCTGTGCATGAGACGTGATGTGGAACACTACGTGATGAGATGCGAGATTTGTCACAAAGCTAAGTCCCGCTTGAATCCTCACGGTTTATATACCCCTCTATCTATTCCGAATACTCAATGGGAAGATATTTCTATGGTTTTTGTTCTTGGTTTACCATGGACTAAGAGGGGGGGGGGGGTGACTCGGTGTTTGTGGTAGTTGATCGTTTTAGCAAAATGGCACATTTTATCCCTTGTCATAAGAGCGATGATGCTTCACACATTGCTGATCTATTTTTCAGGGAAGTTGTGCGGCTACATGGAGTACCACGCACGATTGTGTCAAACTGTGACACCAAATTTCTGAGCTACTTTTGGAAGACCTTGTGGGTAAAACTTGGCACCAAGCTCCTATTTTCCATGACATGCCACCCACAAACCGATGGACAGACTGAAGTTGTCAACCGAACATTGTCCATGATGCTACGAGCAGTCCTCTAGAAGAATTTGAAGATGTGGGAAGAGTGCCTACCTCATGTGGAGTTCGCGTATAACAGGGCAGTACATTCGACCACTAAATTTTGCTCATTTGAACTTGTTTATGGATTCAAACCTATTGCTCCCATCGACCTTTTGCCTTTGCCACTGCAGGAACGAACCAGCCTTGATGCAAGTAAGCATGCTGATTTCGCCGAGAAACTTCATGCCCAAGCAAAGGAGAACATTGAGAAAATGACTGAACAATATACGAAGCGGGTAAACAAGACCAGGAAGAAGCTGGTGTTCGAGCCTTCCCTTTTCCTTTGCCTTTCTCTTTCCTGTTAAAAAGAATCCAATTTATTTTTGTCTTGCAGAAATTTAAAAATAGGTTTATATACCGCCACTTTGAAGGGTGTCATAGTAGAGTATGAGGTGTGTTTGGTAGAGCCATCAAGCAGGAAGGAAGGCAAACTAGAAAATGGCAGGGACGGTGCCTAGGTCGTGGAAGAAAATGAAGATGATGATGTCGAGGGGTCATTCTAGTTGACACCGCACCGCCTGGATTAGTATGAGGTGAATTGTGGTGATCAAGTAAGGATAAAGTGATGAGGACATCCCATCCATGGGTAACACACCACCAATCATCAACGGTCCAATCACAAGAAGCCGCGCAATGCAAATACATGATCAGATGAACGCTAACTTAGGTATATCCTTTGACCTTGAAAACATGGTTGTGCCTTCACCTCCTTTGTTGTTGGTTGAACTCAGGTGCGATATCGAAGAAGGCCAAACACATTTCAGTCCGTGCAAAACAATGTTTTATGACGAAGGAACAAAGTTAGGAATTCATGAAGAATGAGTTGTCTGCTGAAGAAACATTGTTCCGATTCTGATGAAACAATGTTTTGTACGAGTTTGCATATTCCAACTTGCGAAAGGTTCCCAGAACTCGAGTTTTCTGCTAAAGGAAACATTGTTCGACTCCAGTGAACAATTTTGGTCGGGAACTGCCAACCACCTCCAACGAGAGTATTCCAGAAGCTACCTCATTAAGTCTTGAAGCCATTTAGTCAAACAAAGCCGGTTCCCTTTCACACCTAAGCTGGTTCCAGAAGCTAGTTCTGTTTCACACCTATCCAGGGGGGTTGTCCCAATTATAAATAGGCTAGCTCTTCCCTTCTTTGGGGACTTTTGCCATTTCTATCAAAGACCAAAGACATAGACTCCTCCTGAGATTGGAGAGCTCCTGTTACCCTTATTCTCGTGATTCCTTGAGAAATTGCTCCTAATTCATGCTCCACGACTAGATCGTGTTGTGTGGATTAGAGTTCGTGGTTTCCCTTGTGGATTGCACCTATCCCGTGCTCCACGACTTGAGCGTGGTTGTGTGGGGTAGTATTGCGGGTTGTGGATCGGTGAATGTTTGGATTGCAAGCTTCGCTGAGCCTCCTCCTCGTAGGTTCATAATCTCTTATTTTCCATTTTTTGGCTTCTTGCAGCTAGTTATCCCCATCTGTTAATCGATCCTACGACGTGAAGATCGGACCTCCCCTTGTACTCCCTCTTCTCCGAAGACGGGGTCGCATCATCTGGTATTCATAGCAAGGTTTACACGGTAGGATCTGTATCTTTGTTGCGAGATCTATCCTTTTTAGTTAGGTTTTCCCCGTCCTAGAATCCAAAGCCAAAAATAAAAAAAAACCAAGCCTTTGTTGCTAAGATCTAGTTGTTTGCTTTCCTCTTTGTGTTTGTACCAAGTTCTATCAAAAGTTGCTGTTGTTTTCTTTCAGTCTTGTTATTGGATCTATTGTGTTGCAAAAAAAAGAGAGAGGAAAGAAAGAGCAAGAGAGAGAGAGAGAGAGAGAGAGAGAGAGAAAGAGCAAAAAAAGAGTGAAAAAAGAGAGCAAAAAAAGAGAATAGGAAGTGTTGAGCAAGTGTGCAATCATTTTCAGTTGGGTGAGAAATTTCAGAAGTTGTAGTGGCAAGTGTTGCAGCTCAAACATGGTGCAAGGATCTAAAATTTTTTCTTGTTCATTTGGTGTGCATCGATTGGATCTCAGCACTAGCCCTCCCTTTTTACCCCACCCAGATCCACCTAGAAACCGTCAGCTTCCTTCCTTTCATTCGCTTGTCCACTCCTGATTTGCTACTTCCGCACAGCTGCCAAGGAATCATTAGAATTTGGGTTAGCAAGAAGGTGAGCTAAGTGTTTTCCACATATTTTTTTTGTTTGTCCACTTTTTTCCAAGAGTTAACATGACAGGATCCAACTCGAGTGTACATGGACATCAACATGTGGAAGATGATCTCCCCAAAACTCACGCATCACTTGGTGATATGATTGAGGAGAGTATAGTTGCATCTATGTGAAGGATATTCGGTGGTCGTCTTCCTATTGCGGGTAATGGGGATCAACATCAACACAGCCCCGCTGCCTCGCTAGCCGCCGACAACCGGCAACATCAAGAACACAACGATCGCCATGTTGGTCGTGGACGAGCGGCAGGAGATGCTTCCCACGACGCCCCTGCTGTTGGTGCTGAACAGAGGCGTGGCGACTTTGCTACCCCCCGTGAGGGTGGGCTACATGGAGGAGAAGCTCACGGGCGAGGCCATGACCCCCGCGGGTTTGCTGCTGATCACCGGCGACGAGCACCACATGATGGTGATGCCATCTTCCTTGAAGATCTCTCCGAGCATGCTGACTAATACGTCCATTTTGCATCATGCTTTTATGATAATATTTATTGCATTATGGGCTTTTATTTCACGTTATGTCACGATACTTATGGCTATTCTCTCTTATTTTACAAGGTTTACATGAAGAGGGAGAATGCCGGCAGTTGGAATTCTGGGCTGGAAAAGGAGCAAATATTGGAGGCCTATTCTACGCAACTCCAAAAGTCCTGAAACTCCACGGAATACCTTGAAATAAATAAAGAAAAATCGTCGCCAAAGATGAAGGCCAGGGGGCCCACACCCTGCTCACGAGGGTAGGGGGCGCGCCCCCCTACCTCGTGGGCCCCCTCATGGCTCTCCGACGCCCATCTTCTCCTATATGAAGTCTTTCGATGAGAAAAAAATCAGAGAGAACCTTTCGGGACGAGACTCCGCCGCCATGAGGCGGAACCTTGGAGGAACCAATCTAGGGCTCTGGCAGAGCTCTTCTGCCGGGGACACTTCCCTCCGGGAGGGGGAAATCATCACCATCGTCATCACCAACGCTCCTCTCATCGGGAGAGGGCAATCTCCATCAACATCTTCATCAGCACCATCTCATCTCCAAACCCTAGTTCATCTCTTGTATCCAATTCTTGTCTCCAAGTCCGGGATTGGTGCTAGTAGGTTGCTAGTAGTGTTGATTACTCTTTGTAGTTGATGCTAGTTGGTTTATTTGGTGGAAGACCATATGTTCAGATCCTTTATGCATATTATTACCCCTCTGATTATGAACATGAATATGCTTTGTGAGTAATTACGTTTGTTTCTGAGGACAAGGGAGAAGTCTTGCTATTAGTAGTCATGTGAATTTGGTATTCGTTCGATATTTTGATGAGATGTATGTTGTCTAACCTCTAGTGGTGTTATGTGAACGTCGACTACATAACACTTCACCATTATTTGGGCCTAGAGTAAGGCATTGGGAAGAAATAAGTAGATGATGGGTTGCTAGAGTGACAGAAGCTTAAACCCTAGTTTATGCGTTGCTTCGTAAGGGGCTGATTTGGATCCACATGTTTCATGCTATGGTTAGGTTTACCTTAATACTTTTGTTGTAGTTGCGGATGCTTGCAATAGAGGTTACTCATAAGTTGGATTCTTGTCCAAGTAAGGGCAGTACCCAAGCACCGGTCCACCCACATATCAAATTATCAAAGTACCGAACGCGAATCATATGAGCGTGATGAAAACTAGCTTGACGATATTCCCATGTGTCCTCGGGAGCGCTTTTCCTATCATAAGAGTTTGTCCAGGCTTGTCCTTTGCTACAAAAAGGATTGGGACACCTTGCTACACCTTATTTACTTTTATTACTTGTTGCTCGTTACAATTTATCTTATCGCAAAACTATCTGTTACCACTTATTTCAGTACTTGCAGAGAATACCTTGCTGAAAACCGCTTATCATTTCCTTCTGCTCCTCGTTGGGTTCGACAATCTTACTTATCGAAAGGACTACGATAGATCCCCTATACTTATGGGTCATCAAGACTCTTTTCTGGCGCCGTTGCCGGGGAGTGAAGCGCCTTTTGTAGGTGGAATTTGGTAAGGCAAAATTTATTTAGTATGCTGAAATTTTCTGTCACTTGTTACTATGGAAAGTAATTGTTTGCGGGGCTTGTTCGGGGTATCTTCACCCTGTTCGGTTGAGCCAAGAGTTGCTCCTCAACCTACTGAACCTACTGAACCTATTGAAAATGAAACTCCTTTTGGAATTCCTTCGGGTATGATGGAAAAACTGCTAGCTAACACTTCGCAGGAGATGGAACAAAGCATCCTGACGAACATCTACGCTTTGTGGATGATATTTTTGGACTATTTAAGCTTGCAGGTATACCCGATGATGTTGTTAAGGGGAAGGCTTTCCCTTTATCTTTGGAGGGAGATGCATTGACATGGTATAGGCTATGTGATGATACGAGATCATGGAACTATAAAAGATTGAAATTGGAATTCCATCAAAAGTATTACCCTGTGCATCTTGTTCATCGTGATCGCAATTATATATATAATTTTTCGCCTCGCGAAGAAGAAAGCATCGCTCAAGCTTGGGGGAGGCTTAAATCAATGTTATATTCATGCCCCAATCATGAGCTCTCAAAATTGACAATTCTCCAGAATTTTTATGCTCGGCTTTCTGATAACAATCGCACCATGCTCGATACTTCTTGTGCTGGCTCTTTTATGATGAAGCCTATTGAATTTGGATGGAATTTATTGGATAGAATTAAACAAAACTCTGAAGATTGGGACCTCGACGAAGGTAAGGAGTCAGGTATGACACCTAAGTTTGATTGTGTTAAATTTTTTATGGATACCGATATTTTCTGTAAGTTTAGCACTAAATATGGACTTGACTCTGAGATAGTAGCTTCTTTCTGTGAATCTTTTGCTACTTATGTTGATCTCCCCAAGGAGAAGTGGTTTAAATATCATCCTCCCATAGAAGTAAAAGTAGCTAGACCTATTAAAGTTGAAGAAAAGATTGTCACGTATAATGATCCTATTGTTCCTACTTCTTATGTTGAGAAACCCCCTTTCCCTGTTAGAATGAAGGATCATGCTAAAGCTTCAACTGTTGTTCGTAAAAGCAATACTAGGACTTATACACCTCCTGAGCAAGTCAAAGTACAACCCAATATTGCTATTGTTAAAGATCTCTTGTCTGATAATATTGATGGGCATGTTATTCAATTCATTGGTGAAACTGCTAGAATTGCTAAACCCTGTGATAGAGATAAACATAGACCTGTGTTAGGCGTGCCTATTATTTCTGTTAAAATAGGAGATCATTGTTATCATGGCTTATGTGATATGGGTGCTAGTGCTAGTGTTATACCCATTGGCTTATACAAAGAAATTATGCATGAGATTGCACCTGCTGAGTTAGAGGAAATTGATGTTACAATTAAACTTGCCAATAGAGATACTATATCTCCAATGTGAATTGTTAGATATGTTGAAGTCTTGTGTGGGAAAACCAAATATCCTGCTGATTTTCTTGTTCTTGGTTCCCCACAAGATAGCTTTTGTCCCATTATATTTGGTAGACCCTTCTTGAATACTGTTAATGCTAAGGTAGATTGCAAAAAGAATGTTGTTACTATTGGCTTGGACGATATGGTTCATGAGTTTAATTTCTCTAAATTTAGTAAACAATATCGTGAGGAAGAATCGCCTAGTAAGGATGAAATTATTGGTCTTGCCTCTATTGCTGTACCTCCTAGTGATCCTTTAGAACAGTATTTGCTAGACCATGAAAATGATATGTTCATGAATGAAAGAAGGGAAATAGATGAAGTATTCTTTAAACAGGAACCTATTCTGCAACACAATTTGCCTATTGAAATCCTAGGGGATCCCCCTCCACCCAAGGGCGATCCCGTATTTGAGCTTAAACCGTTGCCTGATAATCTTAAATATGCTTATCTTGATGAAAAGAAAATATATCCTGTCATTATTAGCGCTAACCTTTGAGAGCATGAAGAGGAAAGATTATTGAAAACTCTGAAGAAGCACCGTGCTGCTATTGGATATACTTTGTATGATCTTAAGGGCATTAGTCCCACTCTATGTCAACATAAAATAAATTTGGAAGCTGATGCCAAACCAGTTTGTGATCCTCAACGATGTCCGAATCCTAAAATGAAAGAAGTGGTAAGAAAAGAAATACTCAAGCTTCTGGAGGCAAGTATAATTTATCCTGTTGCTGATAGTCAGTGGGTAAGTCCTGTCCATTGTGTCCCTAAGAAGGGAGGTATTACAGTTGTCCCTAATGATAAAGATGAATTGATTCCGCAAAGAATTATCACAGGTTATAGGATGGTAATTGATTTCCGCAAGTTAAATAAGGCTACTAAGAAAGATCATTACCCCTTACCTTTTATTGATCAAATGCTAGAAAGATTATGCAAACATACACATTATTGCTTTCTAGATGGTTATTCTGGTTTCTCTCAAATACCCGTGTCAGCTAATGGTTAATAAAAGACTACCTTTACATGCCCTTTTGGTACTTTTGCTTATATACGTATGCCTTTTGGTTTATGTAATGCACCTGCTACCTTTCAAAGATGCATGATGGCTATATTCTCTGATTTTTGCGAAAAGATTTGTGAGTTTTTCATGGATGACTTTTCCGTCTACGGTTCCTCTTTTGATGATTGCTTAAGCAATCTTGATCGAGTTTTGCAGAGATGTGAAGAAACTAATCTTGTCTTGAATTGGGAAAAGTGCCACTTTATGGTTAATGAAGGTATTGTCTTGGGGCACAAAGTTTCTGAAAGAGGTATTGAAGTTGATAAAGCCAAGGTTGATGCTATTGAAAAGATGCCATGTCCCAAGGACATCAAAGGTATAAGAAGTTTCCTTGGTCATGCCGGATTTTATAGGAGGTTCATTAAGGACTTCTCAAAAATTTCTCGGCCTCTGACTAATTTATTACAAAAAGATGTACCATTTGTTTTTGATGATGATTGTGTAGAAGAATTTGAAATACTTAAGAAAGCATTAGTCTCTGCACCTGTTGTCCAGCCACCTGATTGGAATTTACCCTTTGAAATTATGTGTGATGCTAGTGATTATGCTGTAGGTGCTGTTCTAGGGTAGAGAGTTGATAAGAAATTAAATGTTATGCATTATGCTAGTAAGACTTTAGACAATGCTCAAAGAAATTATGCTACTACCGAAAAGGAACTTTTAACAGTGGTGTTTGCTTGTGATAAGTTTAGACCTTATATTGTTGATTCCAAAGTTACTATTCACACTAATCATGCTGCTATTAAATATCTTATGGAAAAGAAGGATGCAAAACCTAGACTTATTAGATGGGTTCTCCTGCTTCAAGAATTTGATTTACATATTGTTGATAGAAAGGGAGCTGAGAACCCTATTGCCGACAACTTGTCTCGGTTAGAGAATGTTCTTGATGACCCACTACCTATTGATGATAGCTTTCCCGATGAACAATTAAATGTCATAAGCACTTCTCGTGGCACTCCTTGGTATGCTGATTATGCTAATTATATTGTGGCTAAATTTATACCACCTAGCTTCACATACCAGCAAAAGAAAAAGTTTTTCTATGACCTGCGACATTACTTTTGGGATGATCCACATCTTTATAAAGAAGGAGTAGATGGTGTCATTAGACGTTGTGTACCTGAGCATGAACAGGAACAGATCCTACACAAGTGTCACTCCGAAGCTTATGGAGGACACCATGCTGGAGATAGAACTGCACATAAGGTATTGCAATCCGGTTTTTATTGGCCCACTCTCTTCAAGGATGCCCGTAAGTTTGTTTTATCCTGAGACGAATGTCAAATAATTGGTAATATTAGTAGACATCAAGAAATGCCTATGAATTATTCGCTTGTTATTGAGCCATTTGATGTTTGGGGCTTTGATTATATGGGACCTTTTCCTGCCTCTAATGGTTACACTCATATTTTAGTTGCTGTTGATTACGTTACTAAGTGGGTAGAAGCTATTCCAACTAGTAGCGCTGACCATAACACTTCTATTAAAATGCTTAAGGAAGTTATTTTTCCGAGGTTTGGAGTCCCTAGATACTTAATGACTGATGGCGGTTCACACTTTATTCATGGTGCTTTCCATAAGATGCTTGCTAAATACGACGTTAATCATAGAATTGCATCTCCTTATCACCCGCAGTCTAGTGGTCAAGTAGAGTTGAGCAACAGAGAGCTCAAATTAATTTTACAAAAGACTGTCAATAGGTCTAGAAAGAATTGGTCCAAGAAACTTGATGATGCATTATGGGCCTATAGAACTGCTTATAAAAATCCTATGGGTATGTATCCGTACAAAATGGTCTATGGAAAAGCTTGTCACTTACCTCTCGAGCTAGAACATAAGGCATATTGGGCTATTAATGAGCTCAACTATGATTTCAAACTTGTCGGTGAGAAGAGGTTATTTGATATTAGCTCAATTGATGAATGGAGAGCCCAAGCTTATGAAAATGCCAAGTTTTTTAAAGAAAAAGTTAAAAGATGGCATGACAAAAGGATACAAAAGCGTGAGTTTAATGTAGGTGATTATGTATTGCTATACAACTCTCGTTTAAGATTTTTTGCAGGAAAACTTCTCTCTAAATGGGAAGGTCCCTACGTTATCGAGGAGGTCTATCATTCCGGTGCCATAAAAATCAACAACTTCGCAGGCACAAATCCGAAGGTGGTAAACGGTCAAAGGATCAAACACTATATCTCAGGTAATCCTATAAATGTTGAAACTAATATTATTGAAACCGTGACCCCGGAGGAGTACATAAAGGACACTTTCCAGAACGTTCCAGACTCTGAAAAGGAATAGGTATGTGGTACGGTAAGTAAACCGACTCCAAAACAATTTTAAGGTAACATTTCTCCATTTTGAAATATTTAGAAAAATAGAAAAATAAGTAGCAGTCCGGGGAGGACACGAGGCCTCCACGAGGGTGGAGGGCGCGCCCTACCCCCCTGGGCGCCCCCTACCTCGTGAGCACCTCGTGTGCCCTCCGGACTCCGTTTCCTTGCATGATACGTATTTTGGTCGGTAAAAATTCACTATATATACTCGCAAAGGTTTTGACTCTCGTATCACACAAATATCTTCTGTTTTCGTTTTGAGCTGCTGCTGCTGCAGATTAAAGCAAGATGTCATCTCAAGATTCGCAGGGAGAAAGCTATGTGGCTGATTTCCTTGCAGACCCTAAGGTCTACGTGGACTTGGACCATAGTGGTTGGACCACAGAAGAAGAAGAAGACTATGAGCCTAAGGAGAAGAAGGAAACAAGCTCAGACGAAGATGAAGTTCCGCTACCTCAACCAGGGGATATGCATGTGGAGTTTAAAAAGTCAAGTCTACCTGATAGAGCAAAGAAGCCAAAGATCGAGTTTATCCCTTTCTGTCTCTTGCAGGAAAATAAGCAAGAACTATGCAAAAGAGTATTAAGTCTTGAGCTGGAGATCGAAGACCTAAAAGAATAGAACATTATACTCAAGCGTAAATTGAGGAAGAAGCCATCGACAATACCTCCACCGCCAACAACAAAGAAGGAGAAATAATCACATGGGTATGGGCACTCCCCTTGGCAACTGCCAAGCTTGGGGGAGGTGCCCTGGTATTGTATCACCATCACAACTCCTATCTTTACAGTTTTTCTTAGTTCGATCCTATTAGTAGTATCTTGATTTAGTAGAATAAAGTCGTGGCATGATTTAGTTTTGAGTTTTGCTTTATGATCCTTCTTTGTAATCGAGTCTGTGATCTTTATAATAAAGATTAGTGTTGAGTCAAGGGCTTGTTTAGCCATGATCTTGGGTAAGTAGAAGAAAAGAATAAAAAGAATCAAGGAGCTCATATTGATCTTAGTGAAAGTAATGACTTCACATAGAAAGAGTATGATGATTAAAAGTTGTTGGGAGTTGGCAAATATAGCTTTGGTCATC
Source organism: Triticum dicoccoides (assembly GCF_002162155.2). Lineage (NCBI taxonomy): Eukaryota > Viridiplantae > Streptophyta > Magnoliopsida > Poales > Poaceae > Triticum > Triticum dicoccoides. The sequence continues at coordinate 97,116,855 of NC_041391.1, read as the reverse complement.
GTTGCAATTAATAGGAAGTAATAAGGAAAGAGAGGTTTCACATATAGATATATTATCATTGACATCTTTTATGGTTCGGAGCACTCATTAAAATATGACGTGCTAAAGAGTTGAGGTTGGACAAGGAAGACAACATAATGAGTTATGTTTTCTTACATTCGAGATAAAGTATGTTGTCATGGATCCTCTACCGTGTTGAGCTTGCCTTTCCCCCTCATGCTAGCCAAATTCTTAGCACCAAGTAGAAATACTACTTGTGCTTCCAAACACCCTTAAACCAGTTTTGCCATGAGAGTCCACCATATCTACCTATGGATTGAGTAAGATCCTTCAAGTAAGTTGTCATCGGTGCAAGCAATAAAAATTGCTCTCTAAATATGCATGACTTATTATTGTAGAGAAATAAGCTTTGTACGAACTTGTTGTGGATGCAATAAAAGCGACGGACTGCATAATAAAGGTTCACATGCAAGGGGCAATATAAAGTGACGTTCTTGTGCATTAAGATTTTGTGCATCAACCCTAAACGCGCATGACAACCTCTGCTTCCCTTTGTGAAGGGCCTATCTTTTATTATTATCCTCTACCTTACAAGAGTCACGGTGATCCTCACCTTTCCTTTTTCTTTTTATCCTTTGGCAAGCTCAGCATGTTGGAAAGAGTATGATATACATATCTAATTGGATGTGGGGGAGCATGGATTATTATTGTTGACATTACCCTTGAGGTAAAAGGTTGTGGGGCAAAACTATAAGCCCCTATCTTTCTCTGTGTCCGATTAAAACTCCGTAACCACAAGTATCGCGTGAGTGCTAGCAATTATGAAGGACTAAATGATAGTTGAGTATGTGGACTTGCTTTTAAGCTCTGACATAGACTCTTTCCGATGTTATGATAAATTGCAATTGCTTCAATGACTGAGATTATAATTGTTAGTGCCCAATAATGTTTCTGATTCATGCTTTGGCTTTGTGAACGGGTCATTACTTGAACATGAGTAATCATACACAAAATCTATTTATGTTGCTGTTATGAAATAATAATGATGCCTTCATGTCCGTATTTTGTTTTTATCGACGCCTCTACCTCTAAACATGAGGACATATTTATTGTTATTGGCTTTTCGCTTGAGGACAAGCGAGGTCTAAGCTTGGGGGAGTTGATACGTCCATTTTGCATCATGCTTTTATGATAATATTTATTGCATTATGGGCTGTTATTTCACGTTATGTCACGATACTTATGGCTATTCTCTCTTATTTTACAAGGTTTACATGAAGAGGGAGAATGCCGATAGATGGAATTCTGGGCTGGAAAAGGAGCAAATATTGGAGGCCTATTCTACGCAACTCCGAAAGTCCTGAAACTCCACGGAATTCCTTGAAATAAATAAAGAAAAATCGTCGCCAAAGATGAAGGCCAGGGGGCCCACACCCTGCTCACGAGGATGGGGGGCGCGCCCCCCTAGGCGTGCCCCCTACCTTGTGGGCCCACTGGTGGCTCTCCGACGCCCATCTTCTCCTATATGAAGTCTTTCGATGAGAAAAAAATCAGAGAGAACCTTTCGGGGCGAGACTCCGCCGCCACGAGGCGGAACCTTGGCGGAACCAATCTAGGGCTCTGGCAGAGCTCTTCTGCCAGGGACACTTCCCTCCGGGAGGGGGAAATCATCACCATCGTCATCACCAATGCTCCTCTCATCGGGAGAGGGATCTCCATCAACATCTTCATCAGCACCATCTCATCTTCAAACCCTAGTTCATCTCTTGTATCCAATTCTTGTCTCCAAGTCCGGGATTGGTGCTAGTAGGTTGCTAGTAGTGTTGATTACTCTTTGTAGTTGATGCTAGTTGGTTTATTTGGTGGAAGACCATATGTTCAGATCCTTTATGCATATTATTACCCCTCTGATTATGAACACGAATATGCTTTGTGAGTAATTACGTTTGTTCCTGAGGACAAGGGAGAAGTCTTGCTATTAGTAGTCATGTGAATTTGGTATTCGTTTGATATTTTGATGAGATGTATGTTGTCTAACCTCTAGTGGTGTTATGTGAATGTCAACTACATAACACTTCACCATTATTCGGGCCTAGAGGAAGGCATTGGGAAGTAATAAGTAGATGATGGGTTGCTAGAGTGACAGAAGCTTAAACCCTAGTTTATGCGTTGCTTCGTAAGGGACTGATTTGGATCCACATGTTTCATGCTATGGTTAGGTTTACCTTAATACTTTTGTTGTAGTTGCGGATGCTTGCAATAGAGGTTAATCATAAGTGGGATGCTTTTCCAAGTAAGGGCAGTACCCAAGCACCGGTCCACCTACATATCAAGTTATCAAAGTACCGAACGCGAATCATATGAGTGTGATGAAAACTAGCTTGACGATATTCCCATGTGTCATCGGGAGCGCTTTTCCTATCATAAGAGTTTGTCCAGGCTTGTCCTTTGCTACAAAAAGGATTGGGACACCTTTCTGCACCTTATTTACTTTTATTACTTGTTGCTCGTTACAATTTATCTTATCGCAAAACTATCTGTTACCACTTATTTCAGTACTTGCAGAGAATACCTTGCTGAAAACCGCTTATCATTTCCTTCTGCTCCTCGTTGGGTTTGACACTCTTACTTATTGAAAGGACTACGATAGATCCCCTATACTTATGGGTCATCACTAACGAAGATGAAGGCATGGGGGACTATGAACCCTAGTCCCCGCCTCGCCGTGGGCTGTTTTTGGTCGCAATGGTCATCACTACGACCTTCGTGATCAGGATGACCGTGAAAACCAAGCGAGAGTGAAGCTACATGTGCCATCATTCACGGGAAAAGAGGACCCGGATGCATATATTGATTGGGAAGAGAAGTGTGATCAAATCTTTCGCATCCATGGTTTTTCTGAAGCCAAGAGAGTTGATCTTGCTGTTATGGAGTTCTCTGGTTATGATCTTACATGGTGGAATCAACTGCAAGACGATCGGTTGATGTCAGGCAATAATCATATCCGTAGCTAGACTTTGATGAAGGAAGTCATGAGGCGCCGTTTTGTTCCATCATACTATGAGAGGCAAGTGTACAAGCGGTTGCATGGGCTCACTCAACGTTCTCGCACTGTTGAGGAGTACTATAAAGAGATGGAGGTGCTGCTAATTCGGACAAGAACCCATGAAAGTGATGAGGCAAAGATGGCGAGATTTTTACATGGCCTAAATGATGAAATATCAGATTTTCTGGAGATGTTTCCTTATGATACATTTAAAAGATGTGGTACATCAAGCTATAAGAGTTGAGCAGAAGAATATGCGTAATGGTCATACTCGTACCTTCCAAGGCCGCACCACCACATGCTCATGGCAGCGAGCACAACAACCATATGGTTCTCAGTTTGAGAGTGCACCACCTAGACACCCACATGCCTCGACGACTTCCTCACTTGCTATTCGCAATAAATATAAGAGGTCATCAGCTATAGTAGGAGTATACTCAGCTCCACCTCCAGAAAAGAGTTCTACACACAGCAGCAACATTCAATGCCACAAGTGCAAAGTAAGATGTCATATTTCTTTGGAATGTCCAAGCAAAATAACCATGATTATCAATGAACGAGGTGAATGGGAGTCTGAAAGTGACCCAGAAGGTGGCAATGATGAAGTGGAAGAGGAGCAAGGTTGGCAAGTAGGAGGAACTATTTTATGTCATGAGGAACTTGATGGAGAAGCTTTGGTTGTATGTCGTTCACTCAACGCCCAGGTCGTGGAGGAGGAAAAGGGGCAGCAGCATAATCTTTTCCACACCCGTTGCCTTATCAACTCAAAGATATGTCGAGTGATTGTTGATAGTGGCAGCTGCAACAATATTGCAAGCACGGAGATGGTCGAGAAGCTTCAATTGCAAACAAAACGTCACCCACATCCATACCGCATGGAATGGCTGAATGATTGTGGTGCAATTAAGGTGATTAGCAGCGTGTGAATACCAATTTCAGTAGGGACATATCAAGATGATGTTGAGTTTGATGTGGTGCCGATGCACACTTGTCACTTGCTTCTTGGACGACCGTGGTTGCATGACCGTGATGTGCAAATCAGGGGGCGTGCGAATCGCTTATGTTTTGTCCATAGAGGTGAAAAGTTCACTTGGCTGCCCATGACACCCGACGAAGTCTATCTTGATGAGATGAAAAGAAAAGGAAAGAAAAAGGGAGAGAGTGAACATACACAACGAGTGAGCCACCAACATAGTGAGGGAGTGTTTCCACAGCCAAAAGCTCCATAACCAAATATGACCAAGCCGCAGGAAAAAGAGGGATTAGTTATTATAGCTAGGAAAGGGGATATGCGGCAATTGAGAGAACCAAATACTCCATTCTGAGTACTCCTATACTAGGAAACTTTATTGGCTGCTAACGACTTACCCTAAACTCTTCCTAGTGTTGTTCTTGATCTTTTGAAGGAGTATGAGGATGTGTTTCCCAAGGAGGTACCATCTGGTTTGCCACCGAAGCGGGGCATTGAGCACCAAATTGACTTGGTTCTGGGTGCCCCACTACCAAACCGGCCACCATATCGAGCAAACCTAGAGGAAACGAAGGAAATTCAGAGGCAAGTAGAAGATCTTAACAGAGGGTATCTAAGGGAAAGTCTTTCTCCTTGTGCTATTCCCATACTTTTAGTTCCAAAGAAAGATGGTACCATGCGCATGTGCACTGATTGTAGATCCGTTAACAACATAACTGTGAGATATTGGCACCCTCTTCCTAAGCTCGATGACATGCTTGATGAACTTTGTGGCTCCACCATATTTTCCAAAATTGATTTGCGAAGTAGTTACCACCAAATAAGAATGAAAGAGGGTGACGAATGGAAAACTGCATTTAAGACACAATTTGGCTTGTATGAATGGTTGGTTATGCCTTTTGGATTAACAAATGCACCTAGGACTTTCATGAGTTTGTTGAATCATGTGCTTAGATCCTTCATTGGCAAGTTTTTCGTGGTTTACTTTGATGACATATTGATTTATAGCAAAACTTTGGAGGATCATGTTGTACATATAAAATGTGTGCTTGCTATCCTACGGGGGGAAAATTTGTATACTAATGTGGAAAAGTGCACATTTTGCACAAACAAGGTTGTGTTTCTTGGCTTTGTTGTTTCAGCAAAAGGTGTGGAGGTCGATTAAGAGAAGATCAAGGCTATTCGTGAGTGGGTGCCTCCACAAAATGTGAGCCAAGTACATAGCTTCCTTGGACTTGCAGGTTTCTACCGCCGGTTCGTGAAGGATTTCAGCACCATTGCCGCACCAATGAATGAGTTAACGAAGAAATACACTCCATTCCAATGGGGTGATGCCCAAGACAAGTCCTTCCAAGAATTGAAGATGAGATTGACATCAACCCCATTGCTTTCACTTCCTGATTTTGGTAAGACATTTGAGATTGAATGTGATGCAAGTGGTGTTGGCATTGGTGGAGTACTAATGCAAGAAGGTAAACCCATCGCCTATTTTAGTGAGAAGCTTAATGGTCCAACTCTTAATTATTCTGTCTATGACAAAGAATTGTATGCACTTGTTCGATCTTTGGAAACATGACAGCATTACTTGTGGCCAAAAGAGTTTGTAATACATTATGACCATGAATCTTTAAAACATCTAAAGGGCCAACTAAAACTGAACCGTAGACATGCAAAATGGAGTCTTTTCCTTATATTGTCAAGTACAAGAAAGGGAAGGATAATGTTGTTGCCGACACATTGTCTAGGCGTCACATTTTACTTTCCCAACTTGATGTTAAAATCTTTGGCTTAGAAAGCATCAAAGAATTGTATGCTAACGACTCATACTTTTCTGAACCATTTTCAAAGTGCAACAAGGGAAAGGGACGGGAGAAGATTCATTTGCATTATGGATTTCTATTTCGAGCTAACAAATTGTGCATCCCAGATTGTTCTGTTCGTTTGTTGCTCTTGCAGGAGGCTCACGCTGGTGGCTTCATGGGACATTTTGGGGCCAAGAAAATTGAGAGTGTGCTCGTTGATCACTTCTTTTGGCCGCGCATGAGACGTGATGTGGAATGCTACGTGATGAGATGCGAGATTTGTCACAAAGCTAAGTCCCGCTTGAATCCTCATGGTTTATATACCCCTCTATCTATTCTGAATACTCCGTGGGAAGATATTTCTATGGTTTTTGTTCTTGGTTTACCACGGACTAAGAGGGGGGCGACTCGGTGTTTGTGGTAGTTGATCATTTTAGAAAAATGGCACATTTTATCCCTTGTCATAAGAGCGATGATGCTTCACACATTGCTGATCTATTTTTCAGGGAAGTTGTGCGGCTACATGGAGTACCACGCACGATTGTGTCAGACCGTGACACCAAATTGCTGAGCTACTTATGGAAGACCTTGTGGGGAAAACTTGGCACCAAGCTCCTATTTTCCATGACATGCCACCCACAAACCGATGGACAGACTGGAGTTGTCAACCGAACATTGTCCATGATGCTATGAGCAGTCCTCAAGAAGAATTTGAAGATGTGGGAAGAGTTCCTACCTCATGTGGAGTTTACGTATAACAGGGTGGTACATTCGACCACTAAATTTTGCTCATTTGAACTTGTTTATGGTTTCAAACCTATTGCTCCCATTGATCTTTTGCCTTTGCCACTGCAGGAACGAACCAGCCTTGATGCAAGTAAGCGTGCTGATTTCGTCAAGAAACTTCACGCCCAAGCAAAGGAGAACATTGAGAAAATGATTAAACAATATATGAAGCGGGTAAACAAGACCAGGAAGAAGCTGGTGTTCGAGCCTTCCCTTTTCCTTTGCCTTTCTCTTTCCTATTAAAAAGAATCCAATTTATTTTTGTCTTGCAGAAATTTAAAAATTGGTTAATATACCGCCACTTTGAAGGGTGTCATAGTAGAGTATGAGGTGTGTTTGGTAGAGCCATCAAGCAGGAAGGAAGGCAAACTAGAAAATGGTAGGGACGGTGCCTAGGTCGCGGAAGAAAATGAAGATGATGATGTCGAGGGGTTGTTCTAGTTGACACCGCACCGCCTGGATTAGTATGAGGTGAATGGTGGTGATCAGGTAAGGACAAAGTGATGAGGACATCCCAACCATGGGCAACACACCACCAATCATCAATGGTCTAATCACAAGAAGCCGCGCAATGCAAATACATGATCACATGAACACTAACTTAAGTATATCATTTGACCTTGAAAACATGGTTGTGCCTTCACCTCCTTTGTTGTTAGTTGAACTCAGGTGCGATATCGAAGAAGGCCAAACACATTTCAGTCTGTGCAAAACAATGTTTTATGACGAAGGAACAAAGTTAGGAATTCATGAAGAATGAGTTGTCTGCTGAAGAAACATTGTTCCGATTCTGATGAAACAATGTTTTGTACGAGTTTGCATATTCCAACTTGCGAAAGGTTCCCAAAAATCGAGTTTGCTGCTAAAGGAAACATTGTTCGACTCCAGTGAACAACGTTTGGTCGGGAACTGCTAACCACCTCCAACGAGAGTATTCCAGAAGCTACCTCATTAAGTTTTGAAGCCATTTAGTCAAACAAAGCTGGTTCCCTTTCACACATAAGCTGGTTCCAGAAGCTAGTTCTTTTTCACACCTATCCAGGGGGTTGTCCCGATTATAAATAAGCTAGCTCTTCCCTTCGTTGGGGACTTTTGCCATTTCTATCAAAGACCAAAGACATAGACTCCTCCTGAGATTGGAGAGCTCTTGTTACCCTTATTCTTGTGATTCCTTGAGAAATTGCTCCTAATTCGTGTTGTGTGGATTAGAGTTCGTGGTCTCCCTTGCGGATTGCACCTATCCCGAGCTCCACGACTTGAGCGTGGTTGTGTGGGGTAGTATTGCGGGTTGTGGATCGGGGAATATTCGGATTGCAAGCTTCGGTGAGCCTCCTCCTCGTCGGGTCATAATCTCTTATTTTCCATTTTTTGGCTGCTTGCAGCTAGTTATCCCATCCGTTTATCGATCCTACGCCATGAATATCGGACCTCCCCTTGTACTCCCTCTTCTCCGAAGACGGGGTCACATCATAAAGCGACCTCCGATACGGAGATGTGAAGCTAATGAAGGAAATATGCTCTAGAGCCAATAATAAAGTTATCATTTATTTCCTTAATTCATGATAAATGTTGATTATCCATGCTAGAATTGTATTAACCGGAAACTTAGTACATGTGTGAATACATAGACAAAACAAATAGTCCCTAGTATGCCTCTATTTGACTAGCTCGTTAATCAAAGATGGTTATGTTTCCTAACCATAGACATGTGTTGTCATTTGATGAACGGGGTCACATCATTAGGAGAATGATGTGATGGACATGACCCATCCGTTAGCTTAGCATTATGATCGTGTCGGTTTCATTGCTAGTACTTTCTTCATGACTGATACAAGTTCCTCAGACTATGAGATTATGTAACTCCCGAATACCGGAAGAACACTTTGTGTGCTACCAAATGTCACAACGTAAATGGGTGATTATAAAGGTGCTCTACAGGTGTCTCCGAAGGTGTTTGTTGGGTTGGCATATATCAAGATTAGGATTTGTCACTCCATGTTTTGGAGAGGTATCTCTGGGCCCTCTCGGTAATACGCATCACTATAAACCTTGAAAGCATTGTGACTAATGAGTTAGTTGCGGGATGAAGTATTATGGAACGAGTAAAGAGACTTGCCGGTAACGAGATTGAACTAGGTATTGAGATACCGACGATCGAATCTCGGGCAAGTAAACATACCGATGACAAAGGGAACAACGTATGTTGTTATGCGGTTGGACCGATAAAAGATCTTCACAGAATATGTAGGGACCAATATGAGCATCCAGGTTCCGCTATTGGTTATTGGCCAGAAGTGAGTCTCGTTCATGTTGACATAGTTCTCGAACCCGTTGGGTCCGCACGCTTAACGTTCGATGACGATTGGTATTATGAGTTTATGTGATATGATGTACCGAAGATTGTTTGGTGTACCGGATGTGATCGCGTACATGACGAGGAGTCTTGAAATGGGCTAGACATAAAGATTGATATATTGGATGGCTATGTTCGGACACCAGAAGTGTTTCGGAGAAGTTTCAGGTAAAGTAGGAGTGTCGGAGGGTTACCGGAACCCCCGGGGGAACTATGGGCCTAGATGGGCCTTAGTGGGAGAAGAGGAAGGGCCACGAGGGGCTGGCCATGCCCCCCTTGAGTCTGAATAGGACAAGGGAAGGGGGGAAGCGCCCCCCCTTTCCTTCCCTTCCCCCTCTTCCTTCCTCCTTCGCCCTCTTCCTTAGGTGGAAACCTACTAGGACTTGAAGTCCTTGTTGGTTTCCCCTCTCTTGGCATGCCCTAGGAGGGTCAAACGGCCTCCCCCCTTGCTCCTTTATGTACGGGGGTAGGGGGCACCCTAGAACACACAAGTTGATTGTTTAGCCGTGTGCGGTGCCCCCCTCCACAGATTTCCACCTCGGTCATATCATCATAGTGCTTAGGCAAAGCACTGCGCTGGTAACTTCATCATCACCGTCACCATGCTGTTGTGCCGACGAAACTCTCGCTCGACCGCAGATGGATCTAGAGTTTGTGCGACGTCACCGAGATAAACGTGTGCAGATCGCGGAGGTGCCGTACCTTCGGTGCTAGGATCAGTCGGATCGTGAAGAGGTACGACTACATCAACCGCGTTGTCATAATGCTTCCGCTTTCGGTCTACGAGGGTACGTAGACAACACTCTCCCCTCTCGTTTCTATGCATCACCTAGAGATAAACCTTGCGTGATCGTAGGATTTTTTTTTGAAATTACTGTGTTCCCCTACAGTGGCATCCGAGCCAAGTCTATGGTAGATGTTATATGCACGATTAGAACACAAAGAGTTGTGGGCGATAATAGTCATACTGCTTACCAGTTTGTCACACTTTGATTCGGCGGTATTGTTGGATGAAGCGGCCCAGACCAACATTATGCGTACGCTTACGCGAGTCTGGTTCTACTGACGTGCTTCACACATAGGTGGCTAGTGAGTATCTATTTCTCCAACTTTAGTTGAATCGAGTGTGGCTATGCCCGGTGTCGGTGTCAAAACCGGCGGATCTTGGGTAGGGGGTCCCGAACTATACGTCTAAGGCTAATGGTAACAGGAGGCAGGGGACATGATGTTTTACCCAGGTTCGGGCCCTCTCGATGCAGGTAATACCCTACTTCCTGCTTGATTGATCTTGATGATATGAGTATTACAAGAGTAGATCTACCACGAGATCGTAGAGGCTAAACCCTAGAAGCTAGCCTATGATTATGATTGTTCTTATCCTACGGACTAAATCCTCCGATTTATATAGACATCGGAGGGGGCTAGGTTTACATAGAGTCGGTTACAGAGAAGGAGATCTACATTTCCGAATTGCCAAGCTTGCCTTCCACGCAAAGGAGAGTCCCATCCGGACACGGGACGAAGTCTTCAATCTTGTATCTTCATATTCCAACAGTCCGGCCAAAGTATATAGTCCGGCCGTCCGAGGACCCCTTAATCCAAGACTCCCTCAGTAGCCCCTGAACCAGGCTTTAATGACGATGAGTCCGGCGCGCAGATTGTCTTCGGCATTGCAAGGCGGGTTCCTTCTCCGAATACTCCATAGAAGATTTTGAACACGAGAATCGTGTCCGGCTCTGCAAAACAAATCCCACATACCAGCATAGAGAGTACAATATTCCACAAATCTAATCCACTGACATCTTTTTGTAGCATGACATTACGCCACGGTCCGGTCATGATTCGAACCGTTTTACGCAACCAGCCACTATACATACTGCGAGGCGGTTTTATTGGCACGTCTTGTCAAAGCAGAGATCATGTCCCCTTATCGCGGGATTCTCATCAATACGGGCATGAGTAACCCAACCGCGCCATCAATCGTGGCGCTCGGGGAATAAGCGATTTTAACGGGTGAGTGGGGAGGCGCACAGTTTCTACCACCTTTATAAAGAGATAGGGATTCTCCTTTTTCACCCACGCCTTCTTCTTCCTCCGTTCATCCATTCTCGCACGTTCGAGCTCCAGCACCCCAGTTCTCACCTTCTCCGTACAGCCATTCCAAACATTTCCAGAGCAGGAGGCAAGTGGATGGCCTCCTCTGTCATGGAGGAGGACATTACGAAGCTCCGGGAGGCCGGATACTTGGCCGCAGACATCGCGCACCGGCTCCCAAATGCAGGGCAGATTGTTTCGACTCCGCAACCCCACGAGAGGGTTGTGTTCCTTGCCCACTTCGTCCGCGGACTGGGATTCCCCCTCCACCCATTTTTCCGCGGGCTCATGTTTTACTATGGGTTAGATTTTCATGGTCTGGCCCCTAATTTCATCCTCAACATCTCGGCGTTTATCGTCGTGTGCGAGGCCTTCCTCCGCATCAAGCCGCACTTTGGCCTGTGGCTGAAGATCTTCAACATGAAGCCGAAGATAGTGGTTGGCCAGCAAGCAGAGTGCGGAGGCGCTATGGTTGGCAAGATGCCCAAGGTCACCTGGCTCGAGGGCTCCTATGTGGAGACCATAAAGGGGTGGCAGTCGGGGTGGTTCTACATCACCGAGCCGCGCGACGCCAACTGGGTGGTGGCCCTTGAATTCCGATCTGGCATCCCCATGTGGCTCACCTCCTGGAAGAAGAAGGGCTTATCCTGGGGTGCGCCCGCGGAGCTGACCGGACTCCACAACTACGTAAAAAAATATGATAAGCAAGAAGATCAAGCTAGTCAACGTGGTCCAGATCATGCTCTTTCGCCGGATCCTCCCATGTCAAAGACGACCATTCAACCTATGGGAGTTCGATTCGGCCATACACCAGACGCTGCGAGAGCTCTTCGACACGAGGCACAAAGACATCTGGAAGGTGTTGGTCAAGGCCACAAAGTACCTCCTTGTTGGGGAACGTAGTAATTTCAAAAATTTCCTACGCACACACAAGATCATGGTGATGCATAGCAACGAGAGGGGAGAGTGTGTCCACGTACCCTCGTAGACTGAAAGTGGAAGCATTAGAACAACGCGGTTGATGTAGTCGTACGTCTTCACGGCCCGACCGATCAAGCACCGAAACTATGGCACCTCCGAGTTCTAGCACACGTTCAGCTCGATGACGTCCCTCGAACTCCGATCCAGCCGAGTGTCGAGGGAGAGTTCCGTCAGCACGACGGCGTGGTGACGATCTTGATGTACTACCGACGCAGGGCTTTGCCTAAGCACCGCTACGATATTATCGAGGTGGAATATGGTGGAGGGGGGCACCGCACACGGCTAAGGAACGATCACGAAGATCAACTTGTGTGTTATGGGGTGCCCGCCTGCCCCCGTATATAAAGGATCCACGGGGGAGGGGGCGGCCGGCCAAGGAGGGCGTGCCAAGGAGGAGTCCTACTCCCACCGGGAGTAGGATTCCCCCCCTTCCAAGTAGTAGGAGTAGGAGTCAAGGAAAGGGGGAAGAGAAGAGAAGGAAGGAGGGGGCGCAGCCCCTCCCCCTAGTCCAATTCGGACTAGGCCTTGGGGGGGGGGCGCCCAACCTCTCCTCTCTCTTTCCCCTAAAGCCCAATAAGGCCCATATACTCCCCGACGAATTCCCGTAACTCTCCGGTACTCCAAAAATACCCGAATCACTCGCAACCTTTCCGAACTCCGAATATAGTCGTCCAATATATCGATCTTTACGTCTCGACCATTTCGAGACTCCTCGTCATGTCCCCGATCTCATCCGGGACTCCGAACTCCTTCGGTACATCAAAACTCATAAACTCATAATATAACTATCATCGTAACGTTAAGCGTTCGAACCCTATGGGTTCGAGAACTATGTAGACAAGCCCTAGAACTATTCTCGGTCAATAACCAATAGCGGAACCTGGATGCTCATATTGGCTCCCACATATTCTACGAAGATCTTTATCGGTCAAACCGCATAACAACATACGTTGTTCCCTTTGTCATCGACATGTTACTTGCCCGAGATTCGATCGTCGGTATTCAATACCTAGTTCAATCTCATTACCGGCAAGTTTCTTTACTCGTTACGTAATACATCATCTCGTAACTAACTCATTAGTCACATTGCTTGCAAGGCTTATAGTGATGTGCATTACCGAGAGGGCCCAGAGATACCTCTCCGACAATCGGAGTGAAAAATCCTAATCTCGAAATATGCCAACCCAACATGTACCTTCGGAGACACCTGTAGAGCTCCTTTATAATCACCCAGTTACGTTGTGACGTTTGGTAGCACACAAAGTGTTCCTCCGGTAAATGGAAGTTGCATAATCTCATAGTCATAGGAACATGTATAAGTCATGAAGAAAGCAATAGCAACATACTAAATGATCAAGTGCTAGGCTAACGGAATGGGTCAAGTCAATCACATCATTCTCCTAATGATGTGATTCCGTTAATCAAATGACAACTTATGTCTATGGCTAGGAAACTTAACCATCTTTAATTCAACGAGCTAGTCAAGTAGAGGCATACTAGTGACACTATGTTTGTCTATGTATTCACACATGTATTATGTTTCCAGTTAATACAATTCTAGCATGAATAATAAACATTTATCATGAAATAAGAAAATAAATAATAACTTTATTATTGCCTCTAGGGCATATTTCCTTCAGTCTTCGACTTGCACTAGAGTCAATACTCTAGTTCACATCGCCATGTGATTTAACACAAATATTCATATCTGTATATGATTAACATCCATAGTTCACATCGTCATGTGATCAACAGCCAAAGGGTTTACTAGAGTCAATAATCTAGTTCACATCGCTATGTGATTAACACCCAAAGAGTACTAAGGTGTGATCATGTTTTGCTCGTGAGAGAAGTTTAGTCAACGGGTCTGTCACATTCAGAGCCGTATGTATTTTGCAAAATATTCTATGTCTACAATGCTCTGTACGGAGCTACTCTAGCTAATCGCTCCCACTTTCAATATGTATCCAGATTGAGAATTAGAGTTATCTGGATCAGTGTAAAAGTTTGCACCGATGTAACTTTTACAACGAACTCTTTTATCACCTCCATAATCGAGAAACATCTCCTTAGTCCTCACTAAGGATATTCTTGACCGCTGTCCAGTGATCTACTATTAGATCAAAATTGTATTCCTCCGCCAAACTCAGAGCAAGGTATACAATATGTCTGGTTCATAGCATAGCATACTTTATAGAACCTATGACTAAGGCATAGGGAATGACTTTTTCGTTCTCTTTCTATTTTCTGCCATGGTCGGGTCTTGAGTCTTACTCAACTTCACACCTTGCAACACAGGCAAGAACTCCTTCTTTGACTGTTCCATTTTGAACTATTTCAAAAAATTTATCAAGGTATGTACTCATTGAAAAATCTTATAAAGCGTCATGATCTATCTATATAGATCTTGATGCTCAATGTGTAAGCAGATTCACCGCGGTCTTGCTTTAAAAAACTCTTATTCAAGTATCCTTTCATGCTATCCAGAATTTCTATATCATTTCCAATCAACAATATGTCATCCACATATAATATTAGAAGTGCTACAGAGCTCCCACTCACTTTCTTGTAAATACAGGCTTCTCCAAAAGTCTGTATAAAACCATATGCTTTGATCAACTCATCAAGCATATATTCCAACTCCGAGATGCTTGCACCAGTCCATAGATGGATCGCTGGAGCTTGCACATTTTGTTAGCACCTTTAGGATCGACAAAACCTCTTGTTGCATCATATACAACTCTTCTTTAATAAATCCATTAAGGAATGTAGTTTTGTTTATCCATTTTCCAGATTTCATAAAATGCGGCAATTGCTAACATGATTCGGACAGACTTAAGCATAGATACGAGTGAGAAACTCTCATCGTAGTCAACACCTTGAACTTGTCGAAAACCTTTTGCGACAATTCTAGCTTTGTAGATAGTAACACTATCAGCGTCCGTCTTCCTCTTGAAGATCCATTTAATTTCAATGTCTCGCCGATCATTGGGCAAGTCAATCAAAGTCCATACTTTGTTTTCATACATGAATCTCATCTCAGATCTCATGGCCTCAAGCCATTTTGCGGAATCTGGGCTCACCATCGCTTCTTCATAGTTCGTAGGTTCGTCATGGTCTAGTAACATAACTTCTAGAACAGGATTACCGTACCACTCTGGTGCGGATCTTACCCTGGAAGACCTACAAGGTTTTGTAGTAACTTAATCTGAAGGTGCATGATCATCATCATTAACTTCCTCACTAATCGGTGTAGGAATCACTGGAACTGATTTCTGTGATACACTACTTTCCAATTCGTGAGAAGGTACAATTACCTTATTAAGTTCTACTTTCCTCCCACTCACTTCTTTCAAGAGAAACTCCTTCTCTAGAAAGGATCCATTTTTAGCAACGAATATCTTGCCTTCGGATCTGTGATAAAAGGTGTACCCAACAGTTTCGTTTGGGTATTCTATGAAGACGCACTTCTCTGATTTGGGTTCAAGCTTATCAGGATGAAACTTTTTCACATAAGCATCGCAGCCCCAAACTTTAAGAAACGACAACTTGGGTTTCTTGCTAAACCACAGTTCATATGGTGTTGTCTCAACGGTTTTAGATGGTGCCCTTTTAACGTGAATGCAGTTGTCTCTAATGCATAACTCCAAAATGATAATGGTAAATCAGTAAGAGACATCATAGATCGCACCATATCCAATAAAGTGCGGTTACGACGTTCGGACACACCATAATGTTGTGGTGTTCCAGGTGGCGTGAGCTGTGAAACTATTCCACATTGTTTTAATTGAAGACCAAACTCGTAACTCAAATATTCGTCTCCGTGATTAGATCGCAGAAACTTTATTTTCTTGTTATGATGATTTTTCCACTTCACTCTGAAATTCTTTGAACCTTTCAGCTATTTCAGACTTATGTTTCATCAAGTAGATATACCCATATCTGCTCAAATCATCTTGTAAAGGTCAGAAAATAACGATACTTGCCACGAGCATCAACACTCATTGGATCGCATACATCGGTATGTATTATTTCCAATAAGTCAGTAGCTTGTTCCATTGTTCCGGAGAACGGAGTTTTAGTCATCTTGCCCAAAAGGCACGGTTCGCAAGCATCAAATGATTCATAACCAAGTGATTCCGAAAATCCATCTTTATGGAGTTTCTTCATGCACTTTACACCGATATGACCCAAACGGCAGTGCCACAAATAAGTTGCACTATCATTATTAACTTCGCATCTTTTGGCATCAATATTATGAATATGTGTATCACTACGATGGAGATCCAACAAACTATTTTCATTGGGTGTATAACCATCGAAGGTCTTATTCATGTAAACAAAATAACAATTATTCTTTAACTTCAAATGAATAACCGTATCGCAATAAACATGATCAAATCATATTTATGCTCAACGCAAACGCTAAATAACATTTATTTAGGTTTAACACTAATCCCGAAAGTATAGGGAGTGTGTGATGATGATCATATCAATCTTCGAACTACTTCCATCACTCATTGTCACTTCCCCTCAACTAGTATCTGTTTATTATGTTACTCCTGTTTCAAGTTACTAATGTTAGCAACTGAACAAGTATCAAATACTCAGCGGCTACTATAAACACTAGTAAGGCACACATCAATTCTGTATATTAACTATACCCTTGTTCACTTTGCCATCCTTTTTATCTACCAAATATTCAGGGCATTTCCGCTTCTAGTGACCATTTCCTTTGCAGTGTAAGCACTCAGTTTCAGGCTTTGGTTCAGCTTTGGGCTTCTTCGTGGGAGTGAAAACTTGCTTGTCATTCTACTTGAAGTTCCCTTTCTTTCCCTTTGCCCTTTTCTAGAAACTAGTGGTCTTGTTAACCATCAACACTTGATGTTTTTCTTGATTTCTACCTTCGTCGATTTCAGCATCACTAAGAGCTTGAGAATCACTTTCGTCATCCCTTGCATATTATAGTTCATCACGAAGTTCTACTAACTTGGTGATGGTGACTAGAGAATTCTGTCAATCACTATTTTATCTGGAAGATTAACTCCCACTTGATTCAAGCGATTGTAGTACCCAGACAATCTGAGCACATCCTCACTAGTTGAGTGATTCTCCTCCATCTTTTAGCTATAGAACTGGTTGGAGACTTCATATCTCTCAACTCGGGTACTTTCTTGAAATATTAACTTCAATTCCTGGATCATCTCCTATGGTCCATGACGTTCAAAACGTCTTTGAAGTCCCGATTCTAAGCCGTTAAGCATGGTGCACTAAACTATCAAGTAGTCATCATATTGAGCTAGCCAAACGTTCATAATGTCTGCATCTACTCCTGCAATAGATCTGTCACCTAGCGGTGCATTAAGGACATAATTCTTCTGTGCAGCAATGAGGATAAACCTCAGATCACGGATCCAATCCACATCATTGCTTCTAACATCTTTCAACACAGTTATCTCTAGGAACATATTAAAATAAACATATGAAAGCAACAACGCGAGCTATTGATCTACAACATAATTTGCAAAATACTACCAGGACTAAGTTCATGATAAATTAAAGTTCAATTAATCGTATTACTTAAGAACTCCCACTTAGACAGACATCCCTCTAATCCTCTAAGTGATTACGTGATCCGTATCAACTACTCCATGTCCGATCATCACGTGAGATGGAGTAGTTTCAACGGTGAACATCAATATGTTGATCATATCTACTATATGATTCACGCTCGACCTTTCGGTCTCTATGTTCCGAGGCCATATCTGTTATATGCTAGGCTCGTCAAGTTTAACCTGGGTATTCCGCGTGTGCAACTGTTTTGCACCCGTTGTATTTGAACGTAGAGCCTATCACACCCGATCATCACGTGGTGTCTCAGCACGAAGAACTTTCGCAATGGTGCATACTCAGGGAGAACACTTCTTGATAATTTAGTGAGAGATCATCTTAAAATGCTACCGTCAATCAAAGCAAGATAAGATGCATAAAGGATAAACATCACATGCAATCAATATAAGTGATATGATATGGCCATCATCATCTCATGCTTGTGATCTCCATCTCCGAAGCACCGTCGTGATCACCATCGTCACCGGCGCGACACCTTGATCTCCATCGTAGCATCGTTGTCATTACGCCATCTATTGCTTCTACGACTATCGCTACCGCTTAGTGATAAAGTAAAGCAATTACAGGGCGTTTGTATTTCATACAATAAAGCGACAACCATATGGCTCCTACCAGTTGCCGATAACTTTGGTTACAAAACATGATCATCTCATACAATAAAATATAGCATCACGTCTTGACCATATCACATCACAACATGCCCTGCAAAAACAAGTTAGAAATCCTCTACTTTGTTGTTGCAAGTTTTACGTGGCTGCTACGGGCTTAGCAAGAACCGTTCTTACCTACGCATCAAAACCACAACGATAGTTTGTCAAGTTGGTGCTGTTTTAACCTTCGCAAGGACCGGGCATAGCCACACTCGGTTCAACTAAAGTGAGAGAGAGAGACACCCGCCAGTCACCTTTAAGCACGAGTGCTCATAACAGTGAAACCAGTCTCGCGTAAGCGTACGCGTAATGTTGGTCCGGGCCGCTTCATCTCACAATACCGCTGAACCAAAGTATGACATGCTGGTAAGCATGATGACTTATATCTCCCACAACTCACTTGTGTTCTACTCATGCATATGACATCTACGCATAAAACCTAGGCTCGGATGGCACTGTTGGGGAACGTAGTAATTTCAAAAATTTCCTACGCACACGCAAGATCATGGTGATGCATAGCAACGAGAGGGGAGAGTGTGTCAACATACCCTCGTAGACCGAAAGCGGAAGCGTTAGAACAACGTTGTTGATGTAGTCGTACGTCTTCATGGCCCGACCGAACAAGCACCGAAACTACGACACCTCCGAGTTCTAGCACACGTTCAGCTCGATGACGTCCCTCGAACTCCGATCCAGCCGAGTGTCGAGGGAGAGTTCCGTCAGCACGACGGCGTGGTGACGATCTTATTGTACTAACGACGCAGGGCTTCGCCTAAGCACCTCTACGATATTATCGAGGTGGAATATGGTGGAGGGGGGCACCGCACACGGCTAAGGAACGATCACGAAGATCAACTTGTGTGTTATGGGGTGCCCCCCTGCCCCCGTATATAAAGGAGCCAAGGGGGAGGGGCCGGCCGGCCAAGGAGGGCGCACCAAGGAGGAGTCCTACTCCCACCGGGAGTAGGATTCCCCCCTTCCAAGTAGTAGGAGTAGGAGTCAAGGAAAGGGGGAAGAGAAGAGAAGGAAGGAGGGGGCGCAGCCCCTCCCCCTAGTCCAATTTGGACTAGACCTTGGGGGGAGGGGCGCCCAACCTCTCCTCTCTCTTTCCCCTAAAGCCCAATAAGGCCCATATACTCCCTGGCGAATTCCCGTAACTCTCTCGTACTCCGAAAAATACCCGAATCACTTGGAACCTTTTCGAACTCCGAATATAGTCATCCAATATATCGATCTTTACGTCTCGACCATTTAGAGACTCCTCGTCATGTCCCCGATCTCATCCAGGACTCCGAACTCCTTCGGTACATCAAAACTCATAATATAACTGTCATCGTAACGTTAAGCGTGCGGACCCTACGGGTTCGAGAACTATGTAGACATGACCTAGAACTATTCTCGGTCAATAACCAATAGCGGAACCTGGATGCTCATATTGGCTCCCACATATTCTACGAAGATCTTTATCGGTCAAACCGCATAACAACATACGTTGTTCCCTTTGTCATCGGCATGTTACATGCCCGAGATTCGATCGTCGGTATCCAATACCTAGTTCAATCTCGTTACCGGCAAGTCCGTTTACTCGTTACATAATACATCATCTCGCAACTAACTCATTAGTCACATTGCTTGCAAGGCTTATAGTGATGTGCATTACCGAGAGGGCCCAGAGATACCTCTCCGACAATCGGAGTGACAAATCCTAATCTCGAAATACGCCAACCCAACATGTACCTTCGGAGACACCTGTAGAGCTCCTTTACAATCACCCAGTTACGTTGTGACGTTTGGTAGCACACAAAGTGTTCCTCCGGTAAACGGGAGTTGCATAATCTCATAGTCATAGGAACATGTATAAGTCATGAAGAAAGCAATAGCAACATACTAAACGATCAAGTGCTAGGCTAACGGAATGGGTCAAGTCAATCACATCATTCTCCTAATGATGTGATCCTGTTAATCAAATGACAACTTATGTCTATGGCTAGGAAACTTAACCATCTTTGCTTCAACGAGCTAGTCAAGTAGAGGCATACTAGTGACACTATGTTTGTCTATGTATTCACACATGTATTATGTTTTCGGTTAATACAATTCTAGCATGAATAATAAACATTTATCATGAAATAAGGAAATAAATAACAACTTTATTATTGCCTCTAGGGCATATTTCCTTCACTCCTCCCACCATCGAGGACCGCGGACTCAGCGCAAAGCGCCACGCCAATTTGGTAAGCACTCTATATTTCACCAGATGTGCCTTTCCTCAGTATATTCATGGGTGAAATCTAAGCCATCATACTGATTTAACAGGACTATGTGGCGACAACGGAGTGGATCAACTGTCCGGCTCCGTTGCCTGAAGATCCAGCAACTGATCTCCTGACGGAGATGCTATTTCCGGCGCCCTATGAGGTGCAGGAGAAGAAGGACAAGAAGAAGGCCACGGGGACCAGGAAAAGTCTCCGGTGCAAGGTGGTGTCGGACTCATCGTCCGAAGACATCAAGGCGCACTCCTCCCACGACAACAAGGAGGAGGAAGAGGAAAACCCTATCCCCTAGATCGAGGGGGAGAATAAAAGGAAGGCCGCCCCTTCTAGGGAGTCCTAATGGTACAAGAAGGGAAGGACCCTCCCTCCGGACCATTCCACCACAGCCGCTTACAGCGACGATGAGTGGCTACCCAGGGACAAGCCCTTGGCAAAGTCATAAGTATCTGGATACCATAATACTTCTGGCATGTTTAGCTTTATGGCTTCTTTAGCCCCACATCGACTTATCTTCCTCGGATGTGTCCTTGAGATCATCGGAGATGAACAACTATTCGATCCCGTCGACCTCCACTCCCTGACCCGCGGATGACACCGAGGTGTTATCTTAGAGGATACTGGGCCAGGGAGAGATAGTTCTGGAGGCGCCTCAAGGCAAAACTCTCGATGCCGGGCTCATGGGGGGGAAGATCTCCATGGATTCTGATGAGGGGGGTCGCAGCAAGCTTGGCCCCCAGACGGATACTGCGTCGGAACCTCCAGTGGTTCCGGATTCAGGCAGGCAACCCCTCGCCAAGGGGGGCGAGCCGCCTGTGCCGATGACCTCTGTCCATCTAGAGGCATCGGATAACTTGGTGGAAGTGCTTCAGAGCACTTGCCTTGATGAAGGACACCGTACTATTATGAGTATGGTGATTGCGAAGGTTCAGTCCGCCAAAAGCAGATTGACCGAAACCTGCACCAGCCTCCTGACAGGCTTTGAGGTAGGTAATTCCAATTATGCGAAAGTATCACAGTATAGACAGTAGCCCCTGATGCTCTGTTTGGTGTTTGGAAAGAAAGGCCGAACCGAGGATCAAATATTATTCCCAGGAGTCTAATCATATTATGTCTATGTGAATGAGCAGGCGTCGCTGCTGGCCGCTGCTGCCGCCACTACGGAGGTCTCCGAACTGAGGTAGAACCTGGGGCGGGCCGAAGAAGAGCTCGTCCTCGTGAAGAGGCAGCTAGAGGAGAACAAAGGTAAGTGATACCCCGTCTGAATGTTATATAAAGAAAAAATCGGTGATGCTAATAGAAGCATGATGAATTTTAATATGGGCCACGACCGAGGAGGCGGCCCTTGAGAAGGCGCTGTCCGAGGCCGAAGGCAAAGCGGCCAGGGAGCGCACCGAGCGCGAAAAACAAGAGGCTCGAGTTGATGAGGTCCAACAAGAGCTCCAGGATTTCGTCAAAAAATTCGAGTCCTTGGAGCGTGACTCCAAGACGCAAGAGTCAGAGCTTGCGAAGGCCCGTCAGAGCATGCAAGACGCCAAGGTAGAAGCCCAGAAGGCCCTCCAGGAAATTGAGGCGGCCAAGAAGATAGCTGCGGGTAAGGCATTCATTATGAAAATCAAGCATGTGAAGGAGACTTTCCTTTTACTTACCCGAATTCGGAGCTCTCCAGGAGCATTTGCAGATCTGCTGCGCAGCATCTCTAATGCCGCAGAGTTCTACCAGGCTGAGGAGGGGAGCTCGACAGATAAGCTGGTTTGGTCCCTGTATATTGGGGTCGAACATCCGATGCCCTTGAGCGACCAGCTGAAGCAACTGGTCGAACTTCACAAGGCGGCCGAACTGACCATGGAGGACTTCATAGTCCGGCTGTGGCCTGGCGAGCCCTTGCCCAACAGCTACTTCGGCCATGTCAAACGGATGGTAAATGCCTGTCCGCGGCTTGAAGTCGTTAAGCGCTTCATCTGCACTGAGGATGCATGCAGGGCCTTGGCCCATGCGAAAGTGCACTGGGGGAAGATGGACGCCGAGAAGCTGGTGACAGAGGGGCCGCCGATGGGCAAGGAGCATCGCCACCCCGAACAATACTATGACAATGTCATTAAGGGTGCCCGCCTTGTGGCGGATGAATGTACTAAGGATGTAATATTCAAATGAATGTACTCGATGAGGGAGTCCTGGATTAGGGGGTATCCGGACAGCCGGACTATATACTTTGGCCGGACTATTGGACCGTGAAGATACAAGACTCAAGACTTCGTCCCGTGTCCGGATGGGACTCTCCTTTGCATGGAAGACAAGCTTGGCAATCTGGATATTAGATTTCCTTCTTTGTAACCGACTCTGTGTAAACCCTAGCCCCCTCCGGTGTCTATATAAACCGGAGGGTTTGGTCCGTATAGGGACGATCATAACAATCATAATCATCATAGGCTAGCTTCTAGGGTTTAGCCTCTATGATCTTGTGGTAGATCAACTCTTGTAATACTCATATCATCAAGATCAATCAAGCAGGAAGTAGGGTTTTGCCTCCATCGAGAGGTCCCGAACCTAGGTAAAACATTGTGTCCCTTGCCTCCTGTTACCATTAGCCTTAGATGCACAGATCGGGACCCCCTACCCGAGATCCGCCGGTTTTGACACCGACATTGGTGCTTTCATTGAGAGTTCCTCTGTGTCGTCGCTGCAAGGCTTGATGGATCCTTCAATCATCAACAACAACGCGGTCCAGGGTGAGACTTTTCCCCCGGACAGATCTTCGTGTTCAGTGGCTTCGCACTGCGGGGCAATTCGCTTGGCCATTTGGAGCAGATCGACAGCTACGCCCTTGGCCATCAAGTTAGGTTCAGAAACTTGAACTACACGGCCGATATCCGCGGAGACTTGATCTTCGACGGATTCGGGCCTACGCCAGGAGCGCTGAACAGTCACGATGAGCATGGCTTAGACCTGCTGTCGGACAATACTCGGGATATCGCCTGCAGGAGCCCCGGACCTAAATCCAGGGAAGATTGCGTTGTCCAAGGACAGGTGGATGGACCCCACCCCGGAGGCCGCACACTCATTGGCGGTAGAGCCGAACACAGATTTCATCCCCAAAGAAGCCTGTGTCTTCGGACCCCTGGACTTGTGTCCGGTTGTAGGTCCCAGACCGCGCATCCTCGAGCCCGCCGATTCTGGCTGGGCTCCGGCAATGGAGTTCACCGCTGCGGATATCTTTCAGCACTCGCCCTTTGGTGACATGCTAAACTCGTTAAAATCTCTCTCTTTGTCAGGAGACTCTTGGCCGAACTATGTCTGGCTCGAGTGGGAAGTAGGCGACGAGGGAATTCGTTGCCCACCCACCACCCACTACATAGCCACTGTCGATGACGTAACCAACATGCTTGACTTTGACTCTGATGACACCAACGGTATGGATGTCGGCGTAGGAGATGATTCAGAACCACCACCCACGGGGCGCTGGACTGCCACCTCATCATATGATATATACATGGTGGATACGCCCAAGGAGGACGATGGCGACAGAACAGAGGATAAAACCCCTGGACAAAAGCCAAAACGACGATGTAGACGCCACTCTAAGTCCAGTCACAGTAAAAATAGCGATAGAAAGATCAGCACCCCAGTCAACTCTGAAGGCAACAATGACCATATGGACCCAGCGATGGAGCAGGATGAGCCAGGTCACGCCGAACACAGCCCAGAGCAGACGCTCGATCACAGTGATCCCGAGGGACGAGCTCATCAAACTGCCCCGGGATAGGAGCACAGTCTGGACGACGACGCATTCATCATCCCGGAAACACGCTTGGAACGATTTAACCTCCACAGAAGGCTTATGGCCACTGCAAGAAGTCTAAAGAAGCAGAAGCAAAAGCTTAAAGTCGCATAGGAAACGCTCAATCGCAGATGGAATAAAGTACTAGACACTGAAGAAAAGTACGGCTACGATTGCCAAACAAAGAGCTATCCAAAGCGCAAGCTGCTACTAGAATTTGACGACGAGGCCGTTCCACCGAAGAACAATACGGCCAATAGGCCGAACCAACCACTTCGTAACCGCAATAGAGCAGCTACTGACGCTGCACACAATTTATGTGAGCTCCTGGATAAAAAGGCCGGCGCGACCAGGTCCATCTGTGGATCTAGAGGACACACCCCGGCGTAGGACTATGGTTACGAAAACGATCAGACTGATCGGATACCAGTTCGGAATCAGCACCGGACACAACAACAGCCGACGGCATGCCACAACACGTCCAGATACAGAGGGGCTGCTCACCCTCTGTGCTTCACCGAAGAGGTGCTGGACTAGGAATTTCCACAGGGTTTTAAACCTGTGAACATAGAGGCATATGACGGAACGATAAACCCCGGGGTCTGGATTGAGGATTTTATCCTGCATATCCACATGGCTCGTGGGGACGACCTCCATGCCATCAAATATCTTCCGCTCAAGTTGAAGGGACTAGCTCGGCACTGGTTGAAAAGCCTCCCTGAAAATTCAATCAGAAGTTGGGAGGAACTCGAGGATGCTTTCAGGGCCAATTTTCAAGGGACCTATGTCCGACCTCCGGACGCGGACGATCTAAGTCACATATTCAACAACCCGGAGAGTCCGCCCGTGAGCTTTATAACAGATTCCTCACTAAGAAGAATCAAATTGTCGACTACCCGGATGTCGAAGCCCTAGCGGCCTTCAAGTACAGTATCCGGGTTGAGTGGCTCGCCACACACCTCGTCCAAGAAAATCCGAGGACAATGGCAGCCCTAACAAGACTTATGACCCGCTTTTGCACGGGTGAAGACAGCTAGTTGGCCCGTAGAGGCACCAACGACCCAAGTACATCCGAAATCAGGGATGGCAACGGGAATCCACGGTGCAATAAAAACAAACGTCGAAACAAGGAAGAAAGTCCAGAAAACACAACGGTCAACACCAGATTCAGGGGCTCTCGACCCGGTCAACAAAGGAAGCCACTTAAAGGCAACAAAGAAGGACTGTCCGGCCTGAACAAAGTCCTGGACAGACTGTGCCAAATCCATGGCACCCCCGAAAAATCTGCGAACCACACTCACAAAGAATGCTGGGTCTTTAAGCAGGACGACAAATTAAATGCCAAACATAAGGGAAGGGAAACACCTAGTGAAGATGAGGATGAGCCTCGCTAGCCGAACACTGGCAGAAAAAATTCCCACCTTTGATCACAGGAACAGCGACTCACATACCCACGAGACGGCACAAACACGCGCTCAGAGACGCATATGCTATAGAGCCTATCACACCCAAACTTAACCATTGGTCGGCCTGCCCAATCACCTTTGATCACAGTGACTACCCGACTAGTATCCGGCACAGAGGATCAGCTGCCTTGGTGCTCGACCCAATAATCGACGGATACCATCTCACTCACGTCCTCATGGATGGCGGCAATAGTTTTAATCTAATATATCAGGACACTATCCGCAGGATGGGATAGACCCATCCAGAATCAGCCAAAGTAACACCTCCTTTGAAGGGGTGATACCAGGCGTTGAAGCCCACTACAGGGGCTCCCTTGTACTAGAGGTAACATTCGGTTCCCCAGGCAACTCTAGAAGCAAAGAACTACTCTTCACCATCGCCCCCCGCCGAAGCGGTTATAATGCATTGCTTGGGAGAACGGCCTTCGCCCGCTTCAACGCCGTACCGCACTATGCCTACCTTAAACTCAAGATGCCTGGTCCATGTGGCGTCATCACCTTTAACGAAAACATAGAGCATTCCTTATGCGCAACGGCTCCAGCAGCCGGACTCTAAGTGACCTCTAATACCATAAAGCATGACTGGTCGTTAAGACCACGGACACGGTTAGACGAGTCCGGCAGCCCAGATAAACCTGGTCTAGGCGCCACACATGTAATCCCATAGAGGACACCAGGGGCTATAGATAGTTAATAAAGCCCAATTCTCGGCCTGACCTTATTAACATGCCAATGTCTTACACTTTTACTATCCATTAGTGATAGTAAATTTTTTGCACGCTTATGTCATACTCTTCTACATGAGTTTTTCTCTTTACAGACACCATTCGTGCGACACCCTCCCAGGACATGTCACAATGGGGACAAAGGCGCAGACGTGCAGCAGGGCCCCGCTCAAAGGTTTCTCTTTAGATTAAGCCCCTGTGTAAACCTTCTTTATTGTCTCTTGTTGCTTACACATCCCATGGGTACTACACCCATAGAGGATACTGCCGTTATTGCAATTTCGGCACGACAGACTAATGCATGTACCTGGAAATACATGATTTATAATAAAGGGCGTTACTCAGCCCCGTATATGTTATTAAAGTCCGAATACCTTCGGGAGTGTCCGGCGTCGTGAGTTTGGACTTATATGCATCAGGTCCAAATCATGTCTTTGGTCAAATGTTGGGTTTGCCTAGCTCCTGGGTTTGCCGCCTTACGTTCCATTCTTATCGGCTAAGGCGGCCAAAGGAGAACTACTGCGATTGTGCCTTGGTTATTCCGGATGAGCACCTCAGTAGAGAAAGCCGAAAGCTGACTGTCATGATATAGCGAGAGACTGTTCAACCACTCGAAGACTTATCGGAACCTTTAGGGTTCCTCCGCATTAACGAAGGACCGTTTATCGGTCATGTACACACGTGCTCGGATTCGGATGCACGCAAAGGTACAAGGGGCTACATAGTAGCCCCACCGTCAAAATCCTATGGCTAAGTGAAAGTGTTAAAGCTATATAGTCCGGTTGCCTAGTTCGACGTGCGATCACCTCCTTAATGGACCAAGACATTGGATCAAGTGTGATTATGCATATTTTCACGAACACCCCGCATTATATGCGTGGGGGCTGAAGCCAACGACTGCTAACTTCCAGAATTGCAATATATATATATATATATATATATATATATATATATATATATATATATATATATATATATATATATAACGGCCGCACACGAGGCACAATAACACTTTCGGGCGAAAAGTATAAACATAGCCTCCATAACTAAAATAACATTGTTTTTACAATGACACGATTTGTCACTCGAATATGACATTCTTCGAGCACTGAGCCTCTATTAAGCGAGCACCTTCTGCTACCTGCTCCAAGATGTGCTCGGCCGGATCATGGCCTCCCGCCGGATTCTATGTCGCAATGATGGTGGCCTCCATATCTGTCCAATATGCTTTAACACGGGCAAGAGCCATCCGTGCACCCTCTATGCACGCCGACCTCTTCATGGCATCGATCCACGATACATCACCAAGGAATTGTTGCACTAGACCAAAATAACTGTCTGGCTTAGGCCCCTTCGGCCATAGATGGTCTATTACAGACCGCATTGCAAGACCGGACATCCTATGGAGCTCGACCACAGCAGCCATCCTTTCACTCAACGGCAATGTGCGTGTTGGAGCGCTAAATTGCGACCAGAACAGCTTTTCCACTTAATTATCTTTTTGATCCTCGAAAAACTTGGCTGCTTTAGCCATACTCTTCGCCAAATCCGCATAGGCGTCTGCAGGACTCCAGCGTCGATCCAGAGGAGCGTACTTTGGATCTAAAAACTTCATCCGCAACAAATAAGGGTTTCCAGCAGCGATTTCTCCGGCCAGTCGAAGCTCCTCCCGCGCATCCCTAATTTCGGATCGCGTCTCCTTGGCTGCATCAAGTGCCTTCTTCAGGTCAGCCAAATTAGCCTTATTATCTTTTTCAAGGAGCTCATACCGATCGGCAGCATGTTTTAGCTCCACAGCCATCTCGGCTACTTTGGCTTCACTTCGGCGACGAGCAGCCTGTTCGGCTCTCAACTCTTCGGCCGCGCCTTTAGGGCAACCTCATTGCTATCCCGGGCTTGTTCCTTGGCTAGGGCAAGTTCCGCCCTCAGGGCCTCCATGGCAGCAGCTCCGTCTACAGTCCAAGCATATAACATTAACATTATCCTCCTCTTGGTTCTTCCTATAACAAATAAAGAAAGCAGAGAACATACCTTGTGACTCGTTAAGCCGCTCGTTCACAAGCATGATATCGGCATCAATAACTCCAATCTGCCGCCTCAGTTCGGCGACTTCAACGGACCGGTCGGCAACCGAACCCTTAACTACATGTGCATAAACACAGTATGATCATTACTCAACGATGTGATCGTCCGATTGCCGCCTCGGGCTGGCAACCACAGTCTTATGGGCTACTATCCATATAGAGCACATCTAGCGCGTGCGCCACAAATCAAGAATTACGTATTTCATTTCATACCTCAAAGCCTCTGAGCAGGCTCGTAAAAGCTTCATTCAACCCGCTTATGGTGGATGAAATCTTCTTAAGCACCGTGCTCATTAGTGAACGGTGATCCTCCGAGAGAGCAGCTCGCTCCAGAAGGCCCGACCACATATCCGGCTGGTCGCCGAACGGTGACGGACCTTCCTTACCGCCCACCGTGGGAGCCGAACGCTCCGGGCTCAGGGCGGCCGAAGTACTAGCTTCTAGCCTCGGCAAATCTGGACTCCTCCGTGACGACACCTCAGGGTCGCCCGCCCCATAAGGCGGAGAGGATGGTGGGTTTTCACTCTCCATCATCTCCGGAAGAAGATCCCCAAAAGACGAAATCTGTCGAGAAGAACTGCTAGCCGGGCTGCAAAGAATGGATCCTGGTTACTGTTCTTGGAGGAGGAAGCACTAGCTTTGTATTTACGATTAACTTACAGCTCTGCTGAGGGCTGGCCCATTTGCAGGCATGGCGCGGTGAAGACTTCCTTCGGGGCAGGGCCCCCTGGTGAAGTTTTCTTCACTTGTCTGGGCGCCTTCGTCTCCAAGTCTTCGGAGGCGGCCCTCTTCTTTCCGCGAGGGAAGGAGACCTTTGATTCCCATCCCTGACTATCCTCCTCTGGGGAGGTAGCAATTCCCCCGGTTTGGATGTGCAATGTGTGAAGTTCTGCTTCTCTGTTCTTCCCTTCGCCTTTCCCTGAGGGCACTTTACTTAGCACACGACCAAGCATCTTGGCTATGGCGGGACTTGGCGAGCCTTCGGGAAGTGGCGCCGGACACCTGATTCTCTCCGCCTTGCTGAGCCATTCCTGGCCACAGAGGATTTTTAGAATAATGATTATGATAAATATAAACGAAGTGTTTGGTTTCTAGGTTACTTACTTGGGTATCTGGGCGATTGCAGCTCAGGCCCGCATCCTCGGTGGTGTCCGGACACTTTACTTGTGGTCCGAAGAATAATTTACACATCCCTTCGAGCATCAGGCCGAAGAAGTGCAGAATAGCCCGCGGACCTTCCAGATTGAACTCCCACATCCGGAGAGGCCGGCGTTTGCACGGCAACATCCGTCGGACTAGCATTACCTGAATTATGCTGACAAGGCTAATATCCCTCTCAAGAAGCTCCCTGATACGTCTCTGTAGTGTTGGTACATCACTAGCAAACCCCCAATCCTGTCCCCTACATTGGTGCATGATGCCAGTTGGGAAGGAGGGCCCAAACGGAAGTCGGGGGCAGCCACCCACTTTGTGCCTCTGAGAGCCGTGACATAAAACCACCTCCGCTGCCATAGATCGAACACCACTGGGAAGGAGCCCTCTGGCCATTGGGCGTCGGCGTTCTTTCTGATTACAGCACCTCCACACTCCGCGTGTCGCCCCTCAATCATCTTCGGCTTCACATTGAAGGTCTTGAGCCATAAGCCGAAGTGCGGAGTGACGTGGAGAAAAGCTTCACACACAGCGATGAACGACGAGATATGGAGGATGGCGTCCGGAGCTAAATCGTGAAAATCTAGACCGTAATAGAACATGAGCCCTCTCACAAAGGGATCAAGGGTGAAGCCTAAGCCGCGGAGGAAGTGAGAAACAAATACGACGCTCTCGTTGGGCTCGGGAGTAGGGATGACCTGACCTGGAGCAGGAAGCCTGTGCTTGACATCGACGGTCAGTTATCCGACCTCCCTAAGCTTCGCAATGTCCTCCTCTGTGACCGAGGAGGCCATCCACCGGCTTTGAAGGTTGGATCCGGACATGGTTGAGGATCCGAAGTGCTTGAGCTTGGGCTTTGGGTGTTAGAACTCGAGATGCGAAAAGGCGCAAGAGTGGTGGAAAAGAGGGATATGCCTCGTCCCCTTTATAAAGGGGGTGAATATCAAGTGTCCTCAGCGTAACCGCTCGGGACATTCCTAAAAACACGGAGTCATACCAACAGACGTCGTGGGGACGCACGCGCCTGTATTGATGGAAGATCCCGCGATAAGGGGAGCATGATCTCTGCTTTGGCAAGGTGTGCCAATAAAACCGCCTCGCAACACATATCGAGGCAGGCCAAGAAAAACCGATCCATGTTGAGCCGGGCTGTGGCGCAGGAGAATGTCATATAAAAATTGTCAGCAGATCAGATTTATGGAATATCGTTCTCTCTACGGTGGTGTGTGAAGGTCATCTTGCGGATCCAGACACGATTTAAGTGTTCGATAATTACTTTGGAATATTCAGGGATGGAACCCGCCTTGCAATGCCGAAGACAAACTGCGCGCCGAACTCATCGTCATTGAAGCCTGGTTCAGGGGCTACTGAGGGAGTCCTGGATTAGGGTGAATCCGGACAACCGGACTATATACTTTGGCGGGACTGTTGGACCGTGAAGATACAAGACTCAAGACTTTGTCCCATGTCCGGATGGGACTCTCCTTTGCGTGGAAGACAAGCTTGGCGATTCGGATATTAGATTTCCTTCTTTGTAACCGACTCTGTGTAAACCCTAGCCCCCTCCTGTGTCTATATAAACCGGAGGGTTTGCTCCGTATAGGGACGATCATAACAATCATAATCATCATAGGCTAGCTTCTAGGGTTTAGCCTCTACGATCTCGTGGTAGATCAACTCTTGTAATACTCATATCATCAAGATCAATCAAGCAGGAAGTAGGGTTTTACCTCCATCGAGAGGGCCTGAACCTGGGTAAAACATTGTGTCCCTTGCCTCCTTTACCATTAGCCTTAGACGCACAGTTCGGGACCCCCTACCCGAGATCCGCCGGTTTTGACACTAATACTCGTGTCATCCTATAATATGAAAATCATTTCATGTGCGCTATATGGCGCTTGTTAATTTAAAATATTACCTTCTGTGCGGCCGTTTATAAAATCTTGAGAGTTGGCCAGTCGTCGGCTTCTGCCCCCATGTAACTAGTACTGGGGTGTTCGGGATAAATATAAACACTCTTTATCCAAATTTTTGGTCCTTTTAAGGAGGTGTTTAGCGCCGCGAACGAGGCAATCGGACTATACGGCTTTATCGCTCTGACTTAGCCACAGAAGTCTACAACTTTAAATTTTGGGGAAGCCCCTAGTATCCGGAAGGCCGGACTCGGGGCGCTATACACGCCTGAATTGGACGAGGCCGATTCCTTGCCTGAAGCGGAAAAAATCTTTAATGATTTGAGACCTCTCGAACAGCGACCAGCTCTCGCCTTATCATGATAGTCAGTTTTCGGCTTTCTCTACTAAGGTGCTCGTCCGGAAGAACTGGGACACAATCGCAGTAGTTCTCCCTGCGCTACCTTAGCCGATATAGCGGAACATAAGGTACCAAAACATAGGAGCCGGGCAAACCCAATTATTGACCCAAGACATGATTCGGAGCTGATGCATATAGTGCTATAAGTTCGGGGTGCCGCACTGTCAAAAGTGTTCGAACTTTTCTTGCCAGGTTATGGGGTACACTGAAGCCCCTGGAAAACTGGTCGTGCCAAAATGCATGGGTATAATAAATAAGCAGTAAAGGAAAGGGGTAAATAAACGTAATAGTAAGTTGACGTTGTACACTATTTTCCCTTGTTATTCAAATGATACGTCAAAGCATACATATACAAGTAGTGCGATAAGCAAAATAGGACTGTTTGACACATCCTGACCAGGAGCAGGTTGTATGTGGGTATGTAAAACAGGTATAACGATCGTTATCAAAGACCACCTAAGGATTCCCTTGGACGCCCCAGCTTCTTGTATTCTTGGTGTGTCCGTCCCGCTATGTGTCCGATAGTCGGTCTTTCGAAAGAGCCTCCTAAAGATAGGGACCTGAAAGAAAAGGGGTGCAAAGATGGGTGGGTCCTAGGGCGATCGAACGGCATTGTGGTCCGTGTCATGGCCGTGCCTTCGCCTATGCCCATGGTATTTTAAGTGCGTAATTGTGAACGTGCGGCACAAATTTTGCCGCTTGACTGGGACTAGGATGGAGGCCGAATTGCTAGTCGAGCTCTGGACGTGCCGGATGATCCTGTTGTGGGGTACTCCGGACTCGCTTGACGGTGTCCGGGTTCTTTCTTGCCAAATGGTTTGTTTGTCTAAGAAGGCTATTTTGTACTTTTGCCGCGCGGCCCGCCGTGTGCACCTCCGTTCGAATCGAGCGCTCTGTGTTTCCATTAACTGTTATAAACCCGCGAGGTCCTGGCATTCTGAGCTTGAGGTATGCATAATGCGGTACAACATTGAATTTGGCGAATGTGGTTCGTCCGAGCAATGCATGATAGCCACTGCGGAAGGGGACGATGTCGAAGATTAACTCCTCGCTTCGGAAGTTGTCCGGAGATCCAAAGACCACTTCTAGTGTGATTGAGCCCGTGCAACAGGCCTCCACACCGGGTATGACACCCTTGAAGGTGATTTTTGTGGGCTTGATCCTTCAGGGGTTAATGCCCATTTTGCGCATTGCATCCTGATAGAGCAGGTTCGGGCTGCTGCCACCATGCATGAGGACTCGTGTGAGGTGGAATCTGTCGATGATGGGGTCAAGGACCAATGCGGCCGAACTGCCATGACGGATACTAGTAGGATGGTCCTGCGATTGAAAGTGATCGGACAAGAGGACCATGGGTTGAACTTTGGGGCGACTAGCTCCATCGCATAGACGTCCCTTAAAGCAGGATTCCATTTCCCGCTTGGGAATGTGGGTTGCGTATATCATATTCATCGTTTTCACTTGGGGAGGGAATTTCTTCTATGCTCCTGTGTTTGGCGGCCGGGGCTCCTCGTCGTCATCACTATGCAGCCCTTTTCCTTTTCGGCATTCAACTTGCCGGCCTGTTTAAACACCCAGCATTCCCTATTGGTGTGGTTGGTTGGTTTATCGGGGGTGCCGTGAATTTGACATGAGCGATCGAGTATGCGGTCCAAACTGGACGAGCCCGGACTATTTCTTTTGAATGGCTTTTTCCGCTGTCCGGATTTAAAGCCTCTGAATCCGGCATTAACTGTCGTGTCTTCGGCATTGTCACCATTGTTGAGACGCTTGTGTCTATTGCATCCCGGCTTGCCGTTGCTATCTCTGGAGTCTGAATCACCATTTTTTTTGGTGTGATGTTGCTACGAGCCAGCCAGCTATCCTCGCCCGCACAAAAGCGGGTCATGCGTGTCATGAGGGCTGCCATGGACTTTGGCTTCTCTTGGCCGAGGTGTCGGGCGAGCCATTCATCACGGATATTATGCTTGAAGGCTGCTAAGGCTTCGGCATCCGGACAATCGACGATTTGGTTCTTTTTAGTTAGGAACCGAGTCCAGAATTTTCTGGCTAACTCTCCGGGCTGTTGGGTTATGTGACTTAAGTCATCAGCATCGGGTGGTCGCACATAAGTGCCCTGGAAGTTGTCTAGGAATGTGTCTTCCAGGTCCTCCCAACTACCAATGGAGCTTGCTGGCAGGCTATTCAGCCAATGCCGGGATAGTTCTTTGAGCTTAAGTGGTAGGTACTTGATGGCATGTAGGTCGTCACCGCGGGCCATGTGAATGTGTAGGAGAAAATCCTCAATCCATACCACGGGGTTTGTTGTGCCATTGTATGATTCAATGTTTATGGGTTTAAACCCTTCTGGAATTCATGATCCATTACTTCATCTGTGAAGCATAGGGGGTGTGTGGCGCCTCTATGCTGGGCTACCTTCCGACATAGTTCAAGTGAATCTGGTCTGTTGTATTCAGCCCGGCCAGAATTTTGTTTATTGTATCTGGCGTGACAGTCATCGTCACGTGTTGTGGCGCGCCCCTGTGATCCGTAGATTGATCTTGACTGTCCTGCTTTGTTTTCCAATACATCTCGCAGGTCCTTCGTGTAGCCTCGGGCCTTAGTATTATCGTCCGATTGGTGACGGGGTGCGGTCTGGACTTCAGGCTAGTACGCCGCTTTGTCTCGGCCACGGGGTGGCCGGTCCGCCACATCATGCGCTGGTAGTGTGGGTTTTGACGCCTCCTCCTCGAGTTGAGGTAGAAACCTACGCTTTGGGTAACATTTGGTAGGGCGCTCGAGTCCGTATTCCTCGGCAACCAGGACCTTGTTCCATCTATCAGTTAGCAGATCTTGATCAGCTTGAAGCTGTTGCTGCTTTTTCTTCAAGCTTTTTGCAGTGGCTATAAGACGACGCTTGAAGCGCTCCTGCTCGACGGGATCATCAGGCACGATGAATTCTTCATCGCCAAGGCTCACTTTGTATTTTGAGAGAGGCATGTAATTATCATCCTCCGATTCTCCATCTATTGCCTGTTCCTTAGGGCTATCTTTCCCATCCTCTTGCTCGGCCTGCTTGAAGCCTAGCTGGGCAGGATTGTTTTTGTCTTCGGCACCATCCGAATTGTTATCTCTTGTGCCGGTATCGCTATTTTTGCTATGGCGGGGCTTGGAGCGGCGCCTGTGACGCTGGTGTTTACATTGCATCTCCAAGGTGTTATCATCCGTTGCCTCATTGCCATTGCTTTCTTTTGGGGTTGATACGTCTCCAACGTATCTATAATTTTTGATTGTTCCATGCTATTATATTACCCCTTTTGGATGTTTATGGGCTTTATTTTACACATTTATATCATTTTTGGGACTGACCTACTAACCGGAGGCCCAGCCCGTATTGCTATTTTTTTTGCCAATTTCAGTATTTCGAAGAAAAGGAATATCAAACGGAGTCCAAACGGAATGAAACCTTCGGGGGCGTGATTTTTGGAACAAACGTGATCCAGAGGACTTGGAGTGCAAGTCAAGAAGTAGCCGAGGTGGCCATGAGAGGGTAGGGCGTGCCCCCTATAGGTCGCGCCCCCTGTCTCATGGGCCCCTCGGGCAGCCACCGACATACTTCTTCCTCCTATATAAGCCTACGTACCCCAAAAACATCCAGGGAGCCAACGAAACACAATTTCCATCGCTGTAACCTTCTGTATCCACGAGATCCCATCTTGGAGCCTTCGTCGGTGCTATGCCGGAGGGGGAATCGACCATGAAGGGCTCCTACATTAACACCATAGCCCCTCCGATGAGTTGTGAGTAGTTTACCACAGACCTACGGGTCCATAATTATTATCTAGATGGCTTGTTCTCTCTTTTTGGATCTCAATACAATGTTCACCCCCTCTCTTGTGGAGATCTATTCGATGTAAAGTCTTTTTGCGTTGTGTTTGTCGAGATCCGGTGAATTGTGGGTTTATGATCAAGTTTATCTATGAGAAACATTTGAATCTCCTATGAATTCTTTTATGTATGATTGAGTTATCTTTGCAAGTCTCTTCGAATTATCGGCTTGGTTTGGCCTACTAGATTGATCTTTCTTGCCATGAGAGAAGTGCTTAGCTTTGGGTTCAATCTTGCGGTGTCCTTACCCAGTGACAGAAAGGGTTGCAAGGCACGTATTGTATTGTTGCCATCGAGGATAAAAAGATGGGGTTTATATCATATTGCATGAGTTTATCCCTCTACATCATGTCATCTTGCTTAATGTGTTCCTCTGTTCTTATGAACTTAATACTCTAGATGCAGGCAGGAGTCGGTCGATGTGTGGAGTAATAGTAGTAGATGCAGACAGGAGTCGGTCTACTTGTCACAGACGTGATGCCTATATACATGATCATGCCTAGATAATCTCATAATTATTCCCTTTTCTATCAATTGCTCGACAGTAATTTGTTCACCCACCATAATACTTATGCTATCTTGAGAGAAGCCACTAGTGAAACCTATGGCCCCCGGGTCTATCTTTTATCATATTTGCTTCCAATATACTTTTATTTGCATCTTTACTTTTTGCATCTGTATTATAAAATACCAAAAATATATTTATCTTATCATACTATCTCTATTAGATCTCACTTTTGCAAGTGGCCGTGAAGGGATTGACAACCTCTTTATTGCGTTTTTTGCGAGTTCTTTGTTTGTTTGTGTAGGTGCGTGGGACTTTTAAGGAGCCTCCTACTGGATTGATACCTTGGTTCTCAAAAACTGAGGGAAATACTTACACTACTATTGTTGCATCACCCTTTCCTCTTCAAGGAAAACCAACGCAAGCTCGAGACGTAGCAAGAAGGATTTCTGGCGCCGTTGCCGGGGAGGTCTTCTCTCAAGTCAAGACATACCAAGTACCCATCACAAACTCATCTCCCTCGCATTTACATTATTTGCCATTTGCCTCTCGTTTTGCTCTCACCCACTTCACCCTCGCCGTTTTATTCGCCCTCTCTTTCCCAATCTCCTCCTCTCTTTTCACTTGCCTTTTTTAGTTTGCTTATGTGCTTGTTTGTCCTTATGGCTTTGCCTAAGAGTACCGACCACCTTCTTACAAGGATGGAAGAGATTGAATCAAACATTAGAAGCTTTATGAATTTGCAATTTGAGCATAATAATTTCTTCAGAAAAGAGCTTAAGGAACAAAAAGGTTTTTTGGGGTTTATGAACAAAGAGCTTGATGATATGAATAAAAAAATTTATGGTGTGAACTCTCAACTTGCCCGACTTGAAAATGCTATTGCCAAAATTTCTCATAAGCAAGCCACCTTAGTCAATACGATGGCTGCCAAACCAGAAAAATTAGATGAAAATAATGATGAAGATCATAAAGTTATTGATGCATCTCCTATTAGATCTTTGTTTTGCAATATGAATCTTGATAATTATGGGACTGATGATGAGTCAACTTTACCTAGAAAGCGTCCCAAGAATTCGGAGTTTTTAGATCTTGATGCTAAATTTGGTAAAAGTGGGATTGGAGAGGTCATGACTTTAAATAGTATTGAACCCACTATCTCGTATTTCAAGGAATTTGATTATGATAATTGTTCTTTAGAAGGTTGTATTTCCTTGTTGCAATCCGTCATTAATTCTCCTCGTGCTTATAGTCAAAATAAAGCTTTTACCAAACATATCGTTGATGCCTTGATGCAATCTTATAATGAAATACTTAATTTGGAAATTTCTATACCTAGAAAACTTAATGATGATTGGGAACCTACTATAAAGATTAGAATTAAAGATCATGATTGGTTTTCTTTGTGTGATTTGGGTGCTAGTGTTTCCATGATTTCGAAAACTTTATGTGATATTCTAGGTTTCCATGATCTTGATGATTGCTCTCTAAATTTTCACCTTGCGGATTACACCATTAAAAAGCCAATGGGAAGGATCAATGATGTTCTCATTGTTGCAAATAGAAATTTGGTGCCCATAGATTTTATCATTCTTGATATAGATTGCAATCTTTCTTGCCCTATTATTCTTGATATACCTTTCCTTAGAATGATTGGCGCGATTATTGATATGAAGGAAGGGCATATTAGATTCCAATTTCCAATAAAGAAAGGCATGGAGCACTTTCCAAGAAAGAAATTGAAATTACCTTATGAATCTATCATGTGAGCTACTTATGAATTTAGTGCCAAACATGGCACTACTTAGATCTATCTTCGCTTTTATGCCTAGCTAGGGGCGTTAAACGATAGCGCTAGTTGGGAGGCAACCCAATTTTCTTTGTGTTTTTTGTTTTTGTTCCTGTTTAGTAATAAATCTTGCATCTACTTTCTGTTTATATGTGTTTTTATCTTTTCATTAGTGTTTGTGCCAAGTAGAACCTATAGGATAACCTATGATGATAGTTGATTTGATTCTGCAGAAAAACAGAAACTTTGCGCGCACGAATTTAGTTTTGTTAAATCACAGAAACGTACTTTTGCATTGATTATTTTTGCTGCTGATCAATAGAAAATTTTTCCAGGACTTCCTATTTTGATAGGATGTTTAGAGTTCCAGAAGTTTGCGTTAGTTACAGATTTCTACAGACTGTTCTGTTTTTGGCAGATTCTGTTTTTCGTGTGTTGTTTGCTTATTTTGAGGCATCTATGGCTAGTAAATTAGTTTATAAACCATAGAGAAGTTGGAACACAGTAGGTTTAACACCAAAATAAATAAAGAATGAGTTCATTGCAGTACCTTATGTGGTGGTTTTGTTTTCTTTCACTAACGGAGCTTATAAGATTTCTTGTTGAGTTTTGTGTTGTGAAGTTTTCAAGTTTTGGGTAAAGCTTTTATAGACTATGGAATAAGGAGTGGCAAGAGCATAAGCTTGGGGATGCCCATGGCACCCCAAGATGTTCAAGGATAGCCAAAAGCCTAAGCTTGGGGATGCCCCGGGAAGGCATGCCCTCTTTCGTCTTCGTTCATTGGTAACTTTACTTGGAGCTATATTTTTATTCGCCACATGATATGTGTTTTGCTTGGAGCATCGTGTATTATATTAATCTTTGCTTTTTAGTTTACCAAAATCATCCTTGCTGTACACACCTTTTGGGAGAAGCCTACTTGATTTGAATTTGCTAGAATACTCTATGTGCTTCACTTATATCTTTTGAGCTTGATAGTTTTTGCTCTAGTGCTTCACTTATATCTTTTAGAGCATGGCGGTGGCTTATTTTTTTTAGAAATTGCTAGTCTCTCAGGCTTCACTTATATTATTTTGAGAGTATTTTTGAAAAGCATGGTATTTGCTATGGTTATAAAATTGGTCCTAGAATGGTAGGCTTCGAAGTTGGGTATAATAAAAACTATCATAGGGAGTGAATTGGATGCTATGATCAATTTGATACTTGATAATTGTTTTGAGATATGGAGGTGGTGATATTAAAGTCATTATAGTTGGGTGATTATGAATTTAAAGAATGCTTGTGTTGAAGTTAGCAAGTCCCGTAGCATGCACGTATGGTTAAAGTTGTGTAACAAATTTGAAACATGAAGTGTACCTGGCTTGTGCATCCTTATGAGTGGCGGTCGGGGATGAGCGATGGTCTTTTCCTACCAATATATCCCCCTAGGAGCATGCGCTTAGTGCTTGATTTTTGATGACTTCTAAATTTTTGCAATAATTATATGAGTTCTTTCGACTAATGTTGAGTCCATGGATTATACGCACTTTTACCTTTCCGCCATTGCTAGCCTCTTCAGTACCGTGCATTGCCCTTTCTCACCTTGAGAGTTGGTGCAAACTTCGTTGGTGCATCCAAACCCCGTGATACGATATGCTCTATCACACATAAACCTCCTTATATCTTCCTCAAAACAGCCACCATACCTACCTATTATGGCATTTCCATAGCCATTCCGAGATATATTGCCATGAAACTTTCCACCGTTCCGTTCATCATCATCATGACATACTTTACTTTTGTCATATTGCCATTGCATGATCATGTAGTTGACATCGTATTTCTAGCAAAGCCACCATGCATAATTTTGATACATGTCACTCTTGATTCATTGCACCATCCCGGTACACTGCCGGAGGCATTCATATAGTCATATCTTGTTCTAGTTTCAAGTTGTAATTCATATGTTATAATCAATAAAAGTGTGATGATCATCATTATTAGAGCATTGCCCAAAAAGAGAAAAAAAGAAGAAGAAAGGCCAAAAAAAGGGCCAAAAAAAGAAAAGAAATATAAAAAAAGGGAAAAAAAGAAAAGAAAAAAAAAGAAAAAATAATAAAATAAATAAAAGGGGTAATGTTACTATCTCTTTTTCCACACTTGTGCTTCAAAGTAGCACCTTGTTCTTTATGTAGTGAGTCTCATTTATTGTGCTTCAAAGTAGCACCATGTTTTTCATATAGTGAGTCTCATAGGTTGTCTTTTTCATAGTAGTGGGAATTTTTCATTATATAACTTGGCTTGTATATTCCTACAATGGGCTTCATCAAATGCCCTAGGTCTTCGTGAGCAAGCGAGTTGGATGCACACCCACTAGTTTCTTTTTGTTGAGCATTCATTTATAGCTCTAGTGCATCCATTGCATGGCAATCCCTACTCCTCATGTTGACATCAATTGATGGGCATCTCCATAGCCCGTTGATTATCCTCGTCAATGTGAGACTTTCTCTTTTTTCTGTCTTCTCCACACAATCCCCATCATCATATTCTATTCCACCCATAGTGCTATATCCATGGCTCACGCTCATGTATTGCGTGAAGGTTGAAAAAGTTTGAGATTATTTAAGTATGCAACAATTGCTTGGCTTGTCATCGGGGGTATAGAAGTTGGGAACATCTTTGTGTGACAAAAATGAAGCATCGCCTAACTATATGATTTTGTAGGTATGAACTTTCTTTTGCCATGTTATTTTGAGAAGACATGATTACTTTGATTAGTATGCTTGAAGTGTTACTATTTCTTTTATCAATATGAACTTTTATTTTGAATCATTCGGATCTGAACATTCATGCCACAATAAAGAAAATTACATTGATAATTATGCTAGGTAGCATTCCACATCAAAAATTCTGTTTTTATCATTTACCTACTCCAGGACGAGCATGAATTAAGCTTGGGGATGCTTGATACGTCTCCAATGTATCTATAATTTTTGATTGTTCCATGCTATTATATTACCCCTTTTGGATGTTTATGGGCTTTATTTTACACATTTATATCATTTTTGGGACTAACCTACTAACCGGAGGCCCGGCCCGTATTGCTGTTTTTTTTGCCTATTTCAGTATTTGGAACAAAAGGAATATCAAACGGAGTCCAAACGGAATGAAACCTTCGGGAGCGTGATTTTTGGAACAAACGTGATCCAGAGGACTTGCAGTGCAAGTCAAGAAGTATCCGAGGCGGCCACGAGAGGGTAGGGCGCGCCCCCCTGTCTCGTGGGCCTCTCGGGCGGCCACCGGCGTACTTCTTCCTCCTATATAAGCCTACGTACCCCGAAAACATCCAGGGGGCCAACAAAACACAATTTCCACCGCCGTAACCTTCTGTATCCGCGAGATCCCATCTTGGAGCCTTCGCCGGCGCTCTACCGGAGGGGGAATCGACCATGGAGGGCTTCTACATCAACACCATAGCCCCTCCGATGAGTTGTGAGTAGTTTACCACAGACCTACGGGTCCATAGTTATTAGGTAGATGGCTTCTTCTCTCTTTTTGGATCTCAATACAATGTTCTCAACCTCTCTTGTGGAGATCTATTCGATGTAAACTCTTTTTGCGGTGTGTTTGTCGAGATCCGATGAATTGTGGGTTTATGATCAAGTTTATTTATGAGAAATATTTGAATCTCCTCTGAATTCTTTTATGTATGATTGAGTTATCTTTGCAAGTCTCTTCGAATTATCAGTTTGGTTTGGCCTACTAGATTGATCTTTCTTTCCATGGGAGAAGTGTTTAGCTTTGGATTCAATCTTGCGGTGTCCTTACCCAGTGACAGAAAGGGTTGCAAGGCACATATTGTATTGTTGCCATCGAGGATAAAAAGATGGTTTATATTATATTGCATGAGTTTATCCCTCTACATCATGTCATCTTGCTTAATGCGTTACTCTGTTCTTATGAACTTAATACTCTAGATGCAGGCATGAGTTGGTCGATGTGTGGAGTAATAGTAGTAGATGCAGGAAGGAGTCGGTCTACTTGTCACGTACGTGAGGCCTATATACATGATCATGCCTAGATAATCTCATAATTATTCGCTTTTCTATCAATTGCTCGACGGTAATTTGTTCACCCACCATAATACTTATGCTATCTTGAGAGAAGACACTAGTGAAACCTATGGCCCCCGGGTATATCTTTTATCATATTTTCTTCCAATCCACTTTTATTTGCATCTTTACTTTTTGCATATATATTATAAACTACCAAAAATATATTTATCTTATCATACTATCTCTATTAGATCTCACTTTCACAAGTGGCCGTGAAGGGATTGACAACCCCTTTATTGCATTGGTTGCGAGTTCTTTGTTTGTTGTGTAGGTGCGTGGGACTTTTGAGGAGCCTCCTACTAGATTGATACCTTGGTTCTCAAAAACTGAGGGAAATACTTACGGTACTACTACTGCATCACCCTTTCCTCTCAAGGAAAACCAGCGCAAGCTCAAGACATAGCAGGGGTGTTCACCACATATATATCATATGATGAGGTGGCTGTCCAACGCCCTATAGGTGGTGGTTCCTGTTCTTCTCCTGCATCGTCGTCCATACCGTCGATGTCTTCGGAGTTGAAGTCAAGCACGTGGGTTAAGTCATCGACAGTGGCTATTAAGTGGGTGGTGGGTGGGGAACGAAGTTCTTCGTCGCCCGCTTACCACTCAAGCCTTACATAGTTTGGCCAAGGATCTCCCGAGAAGGAGAGAGACCTTAATGAATTTAGCACGTCACCCAAGGGCGAGTGCTGAAAAATATCCGCGGTGGTGAATTCCATGACCGGTGTCCAATCCGATTCGGTAGGCATGGACGTACGCGGTTCAGATCCTGTTGTCGGAGACGAGTCCGAGGGTCAGATGACACCACCCTCACAGGAGGTGGGATCAGTGTTCGGCTCCAATGCCGATGAGTGCGCGGCCTCCATGGAGGGGTCCATCCACCCGTCCTCGGAAGGCACGATCTACTCCGGATTGATTCCCGGCGCCGCCATAGGCGCGATCTCCCGAACACTGTCCGATGGCAGATCTAAGTCATGCTCGTCGTGACTGTTCGGCGTACCTGACATGGGCTCGAATCCGTCAAAGATCAAGTCCCCTCGGATATCGGCAGTATAGTTCAAGCTTCCAAACCTGACCTGATGGACAGGGGCGTAGCTATCGATCTGCTCCAGATGGCCAAGCGAGTTGGCCCGCAGTA
The DNA here is from genome assembly GCF_002162155.2 of Triticum dicoccoides. Taxonomy (NCBI): domain Eukaryota; kingdom Viridiplantae; phylum Streptophyta; class Magnoliopsida; order Poales; family Poaceae; genus Triticum; species Triticum dicoccoides. The sequence goes on along the minus strand of NC_041391.1, from coordinate 97,073,361 downwards.
CGAAGCCGCCGAATACGAAGATCTGTCCTGGAAGGAAAACCTCCCCTTGGACCACGCCATTGAAGATGATTTAAGAAGCCATTAAGCCTTACTGCGATGACACAGTGGAACTCTCAATGAAAGCACCAATGTCGATGTCAAAACCAGCGGATCTCGGGTAGGGGGTCCCGAACTGTGCATCTAAGGCTAATGGTAACAGGAGGCAGGGGACACGATGTTTTACCCAGGTTCGGGCCCTCTCGATGGAGGTAATACCTTACTTCCTGCTTGATTGATCTTGATGATATGAGTATTACGAGAGTTGATCTACCACGAGATTGTAGAGGCTAAACCCTACAAGCTAGCCTATGATTATGATTGTTCTTGTCCTACGGACTAAACCCTCCAGTTTATATAGACACCGGAGGGAGCTAGGGTTACACAGAGTTGGTTACAAAGAAGGAGATCTACATATCTGAATTGCCAAGCTTGCCTTCCACGCAAAGGAGAGTCCCATCCGGACACGGGACGAAGTCTTCAATCTTGTATCTTCATAGTCCAACAATCCGGCCAATGTATATAGTACGGCTGTCCGAGGACCCGTTAATCAGGGACTCCCTCACCCGGTCCTTGTTGAGGGTTAAAATAGCACACTTGACGAAAAATCATTGTGGTTTTGATGGGTAGGTAAGAACGATTCTAGCTAGAAGCCCGTAGCAGCCATGTAAAACTTGCAACAACAAAGTAGAGGATGTTTAACTTGTTTTTGTAGGGATTGCTGTGATGTGATATGGTCAAGGCATGATGAAATATAATTTGTTGTATGAGATGATCATGTTTTGTAACAAAGTTATCGGCAACTGGCAGGAGCCATATGGTTGTTGCTTTATTGTATGCAATGGAATCACCATGTAATTGTTTTACTTTATCACTAAAAGGAAGCGATAGTTGCAGTAACAATAGTTGGTGAGACGACAACGATGCTATGATGGAGATTAAGGTGTCGCGTCAGTGAAGTTGGAGATCATGACGATGCTTCGGTGATGGAGATCATGAGCACAAGATGATGATGGCCATATCATGTCACATATTTTGATTGCATGTGATGTTTATCCTTTATGCATCTTATCTTGGTTAGAACTTCGGTAGCATTATAAGATGATCCCTTACTAAATTTCAAGGTATAAGTGGTCTCCCTAAGTATGCACTATTGCTATAGTTCGTCGTGTCGAGACACCATGTAATGATCGGGTGTGATAAGCTCTACATTCACATACAACGGGTGCGAGCCAGTTTTGCACACACAGAATACTCGGGTTAAACTTGACAAGCCTAGCATATGCAGATATGATCAACATAGTGATGTTCACCATTGAAAACTACTCCATCTCACATGATAATCGGACATGGTTTAGTTGATTTGGATCACGTGATCACTTACATGATTAGAGGGATGTCTATCTAAGTGAGAGTTCTTAAGTAATATGATTAATTGAACTTTAATTTATCATGAACTTAGTACCTGATAGTATTTTGCATGTCTATGTTGTTGTAGATCAATGGCCTGTGCTACCGTTCCTTTGAATTTTAATGCGTTCCTAGAGTTAGCTAAGTTGAAATATGATGGCAGCAACTACACGGACTGGGTCCATAACTTGAGGATTATCCTCATTGCTGCACAGAATAATTACGTCCTGGAAGCACCATTGGGTGCCAGGCCTGCTGCAGATGCTACTAATCAAGGTTGTCAGAATCGCGATTTTGAATCGGATCGGAGCTCTGATGGTAGGATCGCAAATCATAGAATCTTCACTATCAGGATCGTAAAAACATAGATTCTATGAACTAAAATCGTAGAATCAGAGGGGTTAGTTTGGATCGTAAAGTCGCAGAATCGTATAACAGAATCGCGATTCTGACAACCTTACTACTAATGACATTAAGAACATCTAGCAGAGCAAAGCTGATGACTACTCGATAGTTTAGTGTGCCATGCTTTCCGGCTTAGAATCGGGACTTCAAAGACGTTTTGAACGTCATGGAGCATATGAGATGTTCGAAGAGTTGAAGTTAATATTTCAAGAAAATGCCCGCGTTGAGAGATATGAAGTCTCCAACAAGTTCTACAGCTGCAAAATGGAGGAGAATACTTCTATCAGTGAACACATGCTCATAATGTCTGGGTACCATAACCACTTGACTCAACTGGGAGTTGATTTTCCAGTTGATTGTGTCATTGACAGAGTTCTTCAATCACTGCCACGAAGCTATAAAGGCTTCGTGATGAACTATAGTATGCAAGGGATGAACAAGACTATTCCCGAGCTCTTCATGATGCTAAATGCTGTGGAATTAGAAATCAAAAAGGAGCATCAAGTGTTGATGGTCAAAAAGACCACTAGTTTCAAGAAAAGGGCAAAGGGAAGAAGAGGAATTTCAAGAAGAACGGCAAAAAGGTTGCTGCTCAAGAGAAGAAACCCAAGTCTGGACCTAATCCTGAAACTGAGTGCTTCTACTGCAAAGGGACTGGTCACTGGAAGCGGAACTGCCCCAAGTATTTGGCAGATAAGAAGGATAGCAAAGTGAAAGGTATATTTGATATACATGTTATTGATGTGTACTTAACTAATGCTCGCAGTAGCACCTGGGTATTTGATACTGGTTCTGTTGCTCATATTTGCAACTCGAAATAGGGGCTATGGATTAAGCGAAGATTATCTAAGGACGAGGTGACGATGCACGTGGGAAATGGTTCCAAAGACGATGTGAACACGGTCGGCACGCTACCTCTACATCTACCATCGGGATTAGTTTTAGACCTGAATAATTGTTATTTGGTGCTAGCGTTGATCATGAACATTATATCTGGATCTTGTTTAATGTGAGACGGTTATTCGTTTAAATCAGAGAATAATGGTTGTTCTATTTATATGAGTAATATCTTATATGGTCATGCACCCCTGCTGAGTGGTCTATTTTTGTTGAATCTCGATAGTAGTGATACACATATTCATAGTGTTGAAGCCAAAAGATTTAAGTTTAATAATGATAGTGCAACTTATTGTTGGCACTGCCGTTTGGGTCATATCGGTGTAAAGCGCATGAAGAAACTCCATGCTGATGGACTTTTGGAATCACTTGATTATGAATCACTTGGTTCTTGTGAACCATGCCTTATGGGCAAGATGACTAAAAATCTGTACTCTGGAACAATGGAACGAGCTACTAACTTGTTGGAAATAATACATACCAATGTATGCGGTCCAATGAGTATTGAGGCTCATGGTCGGTATCATTATTTTCTTGCCTTCACAAATGATTTGAGCAGATATGGTTATATCTACTTAATGAAGCATAATTCCGAAACATTTGAAAAGTTTAAAGAATTTCATAGTGAAGTGGAAAATCATCGTAACAAGAAAATAAACTTTCTACGATCTGATCGTGGAGGAGAATATTTGATTTACGAGTTTGGTATTCATTTGAAACAACATGGGATAGTTTCACAACTAACGCCACCTGGAACACCACAGCGAAATGGTGTGTCCGAACGTCGTAATCATAATTTATTGGATATGTTACGATCTATGATGTTTCTTACTGATTTGCCGCTATCATTTTGGGGTTATGCTTTAGAGACGGCTGTCGGTGTCAAAACCGGCGGATCTTGGGTAGGGGGTCCCGATCTATGTGTCTTAGGCTGATGGTAATAGGAAGCAAGGGACACAATGTTTACCCAGGTTCGGGCCCTCTCGATGGAGGTAAAACCCTACTTCCTGCTTGATTAATATTGAAGATATGAGTAGTACAAGAGTAGATCTACCACGAGATCATAGAGGCTAAATCCTAGAAGCTAGCCCATGATGGTATGATTGTAAATGTGATCGGCCTTCTAAGGACCATCCTCTCCGGTTTATATAGACATCGGAGAGGGCTAGGGTTTACATGGAGTCGGTTACAAGGAAGGAAATATAATATCTGGATCGCCAAGCTTGTCTTCCATGCAAAGGACAGTCCCATCCGGACACGGGACGGAGTCTTGCGTCTTTTATCTTCACGCTTCAATAGTCCGGACGATGTATATAGTCCGGCTGTCCGGATACCCTCTTATCCAGGACTCCCTCAGTAGCCCCTGAACCAGGCTTCAATGACGATGAGTCTGGTGCGCAGTCTTGTCTTTGGCATTGCAAGGCGGGTTCCTCTTCCCGAATACTCCAAGGTTATTATCGAACACGTAGACCATGTCCGGATCTGCTACGGCGAATAGTGTCCGGTTCTGAAAGGTGATCTTCACACAACATTGTAGTGAACATAGCATAAATCCATTCTGCTGGCAATCTTCGTACATCGTGCTCTTGCATCGTGGCCTGGTCCAACACGAACCGGTGTTTCTGGCCCCACCTCGACTCGCGTTGCGAGGCGGTTTTATTAGCACTTCCTACCAAAGCAGAGATCATGTTCCTCTTATTACGGGATCTTTCGTCAATATGGGCGTGTGTGACCCCACGGCGACCGTTGGTATGACTCGTGTATTTTAGATAAGTCTCAAGCGGTCACGCTGAGGACTCTTGATATTCATCCCTTTTATAAAGGGGTCAAGGCCTACGCCTCTTTTCTACCTCCCTTGCTCCTTCTCGCACCTCGAGTTCTAACACCCAAGACCCAAGCTCCAACACCCCAGATCCTCCAACATGTCCGGATCCGACGCAAAAGGCCGGTGGGTGGCCTCCTCGATCGAAGAGGAGGACATTATGAAGCTTAGGGAGGTCGGATACCTGACCGCCGACATTCAGCACAGGCTTCCTGCTCCAGGGTAAGTTATCCTTACGCCGGAGCCCAACGAGAGCGTTGTGTTTGTACCACACTTCCTTCGAGGCCTGGGCCTCACCCTCGACCCCTTTGTGAGGGGGCTCATGTTCTACTATGGGTTAGATTTTCATGATCTGGCTCCAGACGCTATCCTCCATATCTCGTCATTCATTATTGTGTGCGAGGCTTTTCTCCATGTCAACCCACACTTCGGCTTATGGATCAAGACCTTCAATGTGATGACAAAGATGATCGAGGGGTGACATGCAGAGTGCGGAGGTGCCATAATAAGCAGGAACGCTGATGCCCCATGGCCAGAGGGTTCTTTCCCGGAAGTATGCGATGTATGGCAACGAAGGTGGTTTTATGTTACAGCTCCTAGAGGCACAAAGTGGGTAGCCGCCCCCGAGTTCCGCTTGGGCCTTCCGTCATAGTTGGCGTCTTGGACCGACGTAGGACGGAATTGGGGGCCCGCTGGTGATGTACCAGAACTGCAGAATCGCATCTGGGAGCTTATTGAGAGGGACATAAATCTTGTCAGCATAATTCAAGTGATGCTAATGCGACGGATGTTGCCGTGCAAACGTCGACCTCTCCGGATGTGGGAGTTTAATCCGGAGGGTCCGCGGACTATTAAGCACTTCTTTGGCCTGAAGCTCGAAGGGATGTGTAAATTATTCTTCGGACCACAAGTAAAGTGTCCAGACACCACCGAGGATGCGGGCCTAAGCTGCAATCGCCTAGATGCCCAAGTAAGTAACCTTAAAGCTAGGCATTTCATTTATATTTTTCATAACTATTATTCTGAAAATCCCTCCATGCACAGGAATGGCTCAACAAGGCGGAGAGAATCAGGTGTCCGGCACCACTTCCTGAAGGCTCGTCTGGTCCGACCGTTGCCAAGATGCTTGGCCGGGTGCTCAGCAAGATCCCCTCAGGGAAAGGCGAAGGAAAGGGCGGTGAAGCCAAACTTCACACAATACGCATCCAAACTGGGGGAATCGTTACCTCCCCTGAGGAGGATAGTCGGGGAGGGGAGGCTAAAGCCTCCTCCCCGTGCGGGAGAAAAAGGGCCGCCTCCAAAGACTTGGAGGCGGAGATGCCCAAGCAAGGGAAGAAGGTATCACCTGAGGGCTCTGCCACGACGGGCACCCTCACCACGTCGTGCCCGCCAACGGGCCAGCCCTCCACCGAGCTGTAAGTTATTCGTTAATTCAAAGGTATGGTGTTTCTCCGAGATCCATAACCGGGACTTCGTCTTTTGCAGTCCGGCGAGCAGCTCTTCTCAACAGAGTTCATCTTCGGGGGATCTTCCTCCGGAGATGATGGAGAGTGAGACCCCACCCACCTCTCCACCTCATGAAGCGGGCGACACTGAGGTGTCGTCACGGAGCAGTCCGGATCTGCCTAAGTCGGAAGCTAACACGTCCGTCGCCCTGAGCCCGGAGCGTTTGGCTCCCACGGGGGGCGATGAGAAGGGTCCGGCACAGTTCGATGTTCGGTCGGACGTACTGACAGGCCTTCTGGAGTGAGCCGCACTCTCAGAGGAGCACAGCTCTTTAATGAGCATGGTGCTCACGAAGATTTCATCCGCTACCAGTGGTTTGAATGAGGCATTTACAAGCCTGCTCAAAGGCTTTGAGGTATGTAGTGAAAAATACACTATTTTCTGGTTGTGAAGCACACGCTAGGTGTGCTCCCTATGGATAGTAGCCCCTGAGACTCTGGTTGCCCGCCATAGGCGGCAAACGGGGAATTACATAGTAATGGCTGCACTGTACATGTGCGCAGGTATCTAAGGATCCGGCAGCCGACCAGTCTATTGAAGTTGCCGAACTAAGGAGGAAGATCGGATCTATTGATGCCGATATCATGCTGGTGAACAAACGGCTGGAAGAATCCCAGGTATGTGCTCTGCTTCCCTTATTATGTTGTATAGGAAAATGCAAGAGTGGCATAATGTTAATGCCATGTGTTTGTACTGCAGATGGTGCTGCTGCCGTGGAGGCCCTGAGGGCGGAACTTGCTCAGGCCAAGGAACAAGCTCGGGTTAGCAATGCGGCTGCCCTAAAGGCGGCCGAAGAATTGAGAGCTAAACAAGCTTCTCATCGCCGAAGCGAGGAAAAGATAGCCAAAATGGCTGGGGAGTTGAAAAATGCCACCGACCGGTATGTACTCCTTGAAAAGGAGAATGAGGCTAGTTCAGCCGAGCTGGACAAGGCACTTAATGCCTCCAAAGAGATGCGGACCGAGATCCGGGGTATACGGGAGGAGCTCCAACAAGCCGACAAAATCGTGGCTGGGGGCTCCTACTTACTGCGGACGAAGTTTTTGGATCCGAAGTATGCTCCCCTGGCTGGGCGCTAGATTCCTGTAGCTGCATATGCGGACTTGGCGAATAGTACAGCTCACACTGTCAAGTTCTTCGAGGGTCAAGGTGATAAGGAAGTGGAGAAGCTTTTCTGGTCGCAATTCAATGCTCCCACTCGCCCGCTGCCGCTAAATGAGAAGGTGGCTGCTGTGGCGGAGCTTCACAGGCTGTCCGGTCTTGTAATGCGGTCTGTAATAGACCATCTTTGGCCGAAGGGGCCTAAGCCGGACAGTTACTTTGGTTTGGTGCAGCAATTCCTTGGGTCCGTGTCTCGGATTGACGCTATGAGGAGGTCTGCATGCATAGAGGGTGCACGGATGGCTCTAGCCCGTGTTAAATCCTATTGGACGGATATGGAGGCCACCATTATAGCGACCCAGGATCCGGCGGGAGGCCAATATCTGGCCGAGCACTACTTGGCGCAGGTCACAGAAGGTGCCCGCCTAATAGAGGCGCAGTGCTCAAAGAATGTCTTGTTCGAGTGATAAGGCGAATCCTTGTAAAAAACAATGTTTATTTTGATTATGAGGCTGTATTTATACTTTTGCCTGGAAGTATGATTGTGTCCCCTTTGCGGCCATTTTCATATAAATATGAGGAATCCTAAAGTAGCAGTCATTGGCTTCAACCCCCACGCATACAATGCAAGGGTGTTCGCGAAAAATATGCTTAATCACACTTGATCCAATGTCTTGGTCCATTAAGGAGGTGATCGCACGTCGAACTAGGCAACCAGACTATATAGCTGTAACACTTTCTCTTAGCCATGAGGGTCTAACGGTGGGGCTACTATGTAGCCCCTGGTACATTCGTGTGCATCCGAATACGGGCGCGCATGTACATGGCCGGGAAACGACCCTTCGTTAATGCGGAGGAATCCTAGAGATTCCGGTGAGTCTTCGAGTGGTTGAACAGTCTCTCGCTGTATCATGACAGTCAGTTTTCGGCTTTCTCTATTGAGGTGCTCATCCGGAATAACCAGGGCACAATCGCAGTAGTTCTCCTTTGGCCGCCTTAGCCGATAATAACGGAACGTAAGTCGGCAAACCCAGGAGCCGGGCAAACCCAACATTTGACCAGAGACATGATTCGAAGCTGATGCATATAAGGCCAAACTCGTGACGCCGAACGCTCCCGAGGGTATTTGGTCTTTGTAAAAGAAAATAGGCTGGCGAGAGCCTATTATAAGCCCTAAATTTCCAGGTACATGCGATTTAATCTGTCGTGGCGAAATGGCAATAACGGTAGTATCCTCTGTGGGTATGGAACCCATGGGATGGTTAAACAACAAGAGATAGTAGAATGGGTTTACACAGGGGCTTAATCTAAAAAGAAACCTGTTGAACGGGGCCCTGCTGCACATTTGTGCCTTTGTCTTTGTTGTGCCGTATCCTGGAAGGGTATCGCGTGAATGTTGTCTGTGGAAAAAAGAAAACTCGTAGGAGAGTATAACCTAAGTATGCGATTGATAATAAAAGTGTAAGATGTTGGCCTGCCAGTAAGATTGAGCCAGCTGTGGGGCTGCATTAAATATTTATAGGCCCTAGTATCCGGTATGGGATTACATGTATGGTGCCCTGGTTCAGTTTTATCCTGGCTACCAGACTCGTCTAACCGTGTCCGTGGTCGTAATGACCAGTTATGTTTTTTGATATTGGAGGCCGCTTATAGTCCGGCCCAGGGTCATCGCGTGTTCCTCTGCGCATGGGGAGCGCTCTGTGATTCCGCTAACGGTGATGACGCCACATGGACCGGGCATCTTGAGTGTAAGGTAGCCATAGTGCGGCAATGCGTTGAAGCGGGCGAAGGCCGTTCTTCCAAGCAATGCGTGATAGCCGCTTTGGAAGGGTGCGATGGTGAAGAGTAGTTCTTCGCTTATGGAATTGCCTGGGGAGCCGAATGTTACTTCCAGCATGACAGAGCCCCTGCCGTAGGCTTCTAGGCCTGGTATCACCCCTTCAAAGGTGATGTTGCTTTGGCTAATTCTGGATGGGTTTATCCCCATTCTACGGACAGTGTCCTCATATATTAAATTGAGACTACTGCCGCCGTCCATGAGGACGCGGGTGAGACGGTATCCGTCGTTTATTGGGTCTAGCACTAAGGCCTCTGATCCTCCACGCCAAATACTAGTTCGGCCGTCCATGTGATCGAAAGTGATCGGACGAGACATCCAGAAGTCAGATGTGGGTACGATGGGCTCTACATCATGTGCATCTCTGAGCGTGCGTTCGTGCCTTCTCGTGAATGTGTGAGTCACGTGGATCATGTTTACTGTTTTAACCTCTGGCGGGAATTTTTTCTGTCTTCACTCGGTGTTTCCCTCCCCTTGTGTTTGGCATTTAATTTGGTGGCCTGCTTGAAGACCCATCATTCTCTATGCGTGTGGTTCGCAGGTTTCTCCAGGGTGCCATGAATTTGGCATAGTCTATCCAGGACTCTGTTCAGACCGGACGGTCCCTCTTTACTGCCTTTAAATGGCTTCTTTTGCTGATCAGGTCGAGAGCCCCTGAATCCTGCATTGACCGTTGTGTTATCCGGGCTCTCTTCCTTGTTTTGGCGTCTGTGTTTATTACGCCGTGGCTTCAGGTTGCCATCCCTTATTTCGGATGTGTTGGGGTCGCTGGTGCCTTTATGGGCTAACCAGCTATCTTCACCCGCGCAAAAGCGGGTCATAAGGCCTGTTAAGGCTGCCATTGTCCTTGGCTTTTCTTGGCCGAGATGCCGGGCGAGCCACTCGTCGCGGATGCTGTGTTTGAATGCTGCTAAGGCTTCAGCGTCCGGACAATCGACAATTTGATTCTTCTTAGTGAGAATCTGTTCCAAAGCTTACGGGCGGACTCTCCTGGTTGTTGGATTATGTGACTTAGATCGTCTGCATCCGGAGGTCGGACATAAGTCCCTTGGAAGTTGGCCCTGAAAGCGTCCTCGAGTTCCTCCCAACTCCCGATTGATTTTTCGGGGAGGCTTTTCAACCAGTGTCGAGATGGTCCCTTCAGCTTGAAGGGAAGGTATTTGATGGCGTGGAGGTCATCCCCACGAGCCATGTGAATATGCAGGATAAAATCCTCGATCCAGACCCTTGGGTATGTCATTCCATTGTATGCCTCTATGTTCACATGTTTAAAGCCTTGTGGGAATTCATGGTCCAGTACTTCTTCGGTGAAGCACAGGCGGTGAGCAGCCCCTCTGTATCTCGGCGCGCTGTGGCATGCGGTCGGCTGCTATTGTGTCCGGAGTTTATTCCGAACTGGTACTTGGCTTATATGAGCGTTTGGGTGACCATAGTCCCTCGCCGGGGTGTGTCCTTTAGATCCATAGATGGACCTGGCTGCACCGGCTTTCTTATCCAGATGCTCACGCAGATCGTGCGCGGCGTCAGTAGCCGTTCTGTTGTGGTTATGAAGCGGTACGTCTGGTCTCCTGGTCGTATTATTCTTTGGTGGAACGGCCTCGTCGTCGAATTCTGGCAGTAGCTTGCGTTTTGGATAGCTTTTTGTATGGCGATCGTCGCCATATCTTTCTTCAGTGTCTAGCACTTTATTCCATTTGTGACAGAGCGTTTCCTGTGCGGCTTTGAGCCATTGCTTCTGCATATTTAGACTTCTTGCTGTGGCCATAAGCTTTCGGTGGACGTTGTCTCGTTCCAATCGTTCATCTGGAATGATGAATGCATCGTCGTCCGGACTGTGTTCCTGTTCTGGGGCGGTTTCATGAGCTTGTCCCTCCGGATCATTGTGATCGGGTATTTGCTCCGAACTTGGTTTGGTGTGACCTGGCTCATCCTGCTCCATCGCTGGGTCCATCTGGTCATTACCGCCTTCGGGGTTTACTGGTATGTCGATCCTTCTTGCGCTCTTGTCGCTATTTTTGCTGTTGCTGGACTTCGAGCGGCATCTGCGCCGCCGTTTTGGCTTTTGCCTGGGTGTTTTATCTTTCGGATTATCACCGTCGTCCTTCTTGGGCGTATCCACCATGTATATATCGTGTGACAAGGTAGTAGTCCCGTGCCCCAGAGATTCTGAAGCTTCTCCTACATCGTCGTCCATACCGTTGATGTTTTCGGAGTCGAATTCAAGGACGTCGGTTAAATCATCGATCGTGGCAATGAAGTGGGTGGTGGGTGGGCAACGAATTCCTTCGTCGCTTGCTTCCCACTCAGGTCGGACATAGTTCGGCCCAGAGCCTCCTAACAAAGAGAGAGACTTTAATGAGTTCAGCATGTCGCCAAAGGGTGAGTGCTGGAAGATTTCCGTAGCGGTAAACTCCATTACCGGAGCACAACCAGGCACGACTGGCTCGAGGGTATGCGGACCGGGACCATCAACCGGATACGAGTCCGGGGGCCTGAGGTTACAGGCCTCAACAGAGGTGAGACCTGTGTTCAGCTCCACCGCCGACGAGTATGCGGCCCGCAGGGCGGGGTCCACCCCACGGTCCTTAGGCAACGCAACCTGCTCCGGATTTAGATCCGGGGCTACTGCAGGGGTGATATCCCGAGCGTTGTCCGATAGCAGGTCTAGGCCGTGTTGTCGTGACTGTCCGGCGCTCCTGGCACAGGCTCGAATCCGTCGAAGATCAAGTCTCCGCGAATATCTGCCGCGTAGTTCAAGTTTTCGAACCTGGCCTGGTGGCCAGGGGCGTAGCTGTCGATCTGCTCCAGATGACCAAGCGAATTGGCCCGCAGTGCAAAGCCGCCGAACACAACAATCTGTCCGGGGAGAAGAGTCTCGCCCTGGACCGTGTTGTTGGCGATTGAAGACGCCATCAGGCCTCGAAGCGACGACACAGAGGAACTCTCAATGAAAGCACCAATGTCGGTGTTAAAACCGGCGGATCTCGGGTAGGGGGTCCCGATCGGTGCGTCTTAGGCTGATGGTAACAGGAAGCAAGGGACACAATGTTTACCTAGGTTCTGTCCCTCTCGATGGAGGTAAAACCCTCCTTCCTGCTTGATTAATATTGAAGATATGAGTAGTACAAGAGTAGATCTACCACGAGATCGTAGAGGCTAAACCGTAGAAGCTATCCTATATGGTATGATTGTAAATGTGATCGCCTTCTAAGGACCATCCTCTCTGATTTATATAGACACCGGAGAGGGCTAGGGTTTACATGGAGTCAGTTACAAGGAAGGAAATATAATATCCGGATCGCCAAGCTTGTCTTCCACGCAAAGGACAGTCCCATCCGGACATGGTCCGGAGTCTTGCGTCTTATATCTTCACACTTCAATAGTCCACACGATGTATATAGTCCGGCTGTCCAGATACCCCCTAATCCAGGACTCCCTCAACGACTGCATTAAGTTTAAATAGGGCACCATCAAAATCCGTTGAGACGACGCCTTATGAACTGTGGTTTGGCAAGAAACTGAAGTTGTCAATTCTTAAAGTTTGGGGTTGTGATGCTTATGTGAAAAAGCTTCAACCTGATAAGCTCGTACCCAAATTGGAGAAGTGTGTCTTCATAGGATACCCAAAGGAAACTATTGGGTATACCTTCTATCACAGATCCGAAGGCAAAATCTTTGTTGCTAAGAATGGATCCTTTCTAGAAAAGGAGTTTCTCTCAAAAGAAGTGAGTGGGAGGAAAGTAGAACTTGATGAGGTAATTGTACCTTCTCCCTTATTGGAAAGTAGTCCATCACAGAAATCAGTTCCAGTGATTCCTACACCAATATGAGGAAGTTAATGATGATGATCATGAAACTTCAGATCAAGTTACTACTGAACCTCATAGGTCTTCCAGATTAAGATCTGCACCAGAGTGGTACGGTAATCATGTTCTGGAAGTCATGTTACTAAACCTTGATGAACCTACGAACTATGAGGAAGCAATGATGAGCCCAGATTCCGCGAAAAGGCTTGAAGCCATGAAATCTTAGATGGGACCCATGTATGAGAACAAAGTGTGGACTTTGGTGGACTTTCTCGATGATCGGTGAGGGATTCCTGGATTAGGGGGTCCTCGGACAGCCGGACTATATGCTTATGCCGGACTGATGGACTATGTAGATACAAGATTGAAGACTTCGTCCCATGTCTGGGTGGGACTCTCCTTTGCATGGAAGGCAAGCTCGGCAATTCGGATATGTAGATTCCCTTCTCTGTAACTGACTATGTGTAACCCTAGCCCCCTCCGGTGTCTATATAAACCGGAGGGTTTAGTCCGTAGGACAAGGACAATAATCATAATCACATGCTAGCTTCTAGGGTTTAGCCTCTATGATCTCGTGGTAGATCAACTCTTGTAATACTCATATCATCAAGATCAATCAAACAGGAAGTAGGGTATTACGTCCATAGAGAGGGACCGAACCTGGGTAAACATCGTGTCCCCCGCCTCCTGTTACCATTAGCCTTAGACGCACAGTTCGGGACCCCCTACCCGAGATCCGCCAGTTTTCACACCGACATTGGAGCTTTCATTGAGAGTTCCACTGTGTCTTCGCCATAAGGCTTGATGGCTCCTTCAATCATCTACAATGACGCGGTCCAGGGTGAGTGAGGGAGTCCTGGATTAGGGGGTGTCCGGATGGCCGGACTAAGACCTTTGGCCGGACTCCCGGACTATGAACATACAAGATTGAAGACTCCGTCCCGTGTCCGGATGGGACTTTCCTTGGCGTGGAAGGCAAGCTTGGCGATACGATACGAAGATCTCCTCCCATTGTAACCGACTCTGTGTAACCCTAGCCCTCTCAGGTGTCTATATAAACCGGAGAGTTTTAGTCCGTAGGACGAACAACAATCATACTATAGGCTAGATTCTAGGGTTTAGCCACTCCGATCTCGTGGTAGATCTACTCTTGTACTACCCATATCATGAATATTAATCAAGCAGGAGTAGGGTTTTACCTCCATCGAGAGGGCCCGAACCTGGGTAAAAACATCGTGTCCCTCGTCTCCTGTTACCATCCGCCTAGACGCACAGTTCGAGACCCCATACCCGAAATCCTCCGGTTTTGACACCGACATTGGTGCTTTCATTCATAGTTCCGCTGTGTTGTCACCATCAGGAAGGATTCCGCATCCCGTCTTTAAAGACGGCGTTGTTGCTAAAGGAGCTTTGGCTGTCGGCCAGACTCTCCCGCTAGGCAGGTTTTTGATGACCGCCAGTCCGGCCGCCGCGCCAATGATGACCTCTCGGGCCATCAAAAGCAATCTTCACATCAGCTCGGAGCTCGCCGAGCAGTTAGATCCGATGGAGCTCTTCTCCCTGAACGAACTCTTGGATCGCATCGCGGCCCTGGGAGTCGCTACTGATTATGACCAGAGTGGGCTTAAACCAGAAAAGAGAGAGATCGACTCTCCCCAGATCACCCACCACATCGAAGTGGTGGAAGAACAATGCGGCGAGTCTTCGCCCGCCCTAAGGACCAGATGCGTCCGGATTCCCGATCCCTCCAAGCCAGAAACCCGCGGAGGGGAGGATGTCGCCCGAACCCTGAACCTAAAGTTAGGCAGCAGGCCCGATTCATTGAATAATATCCGAAAAAGCAAGCTTCCGAATTCGGAAACCGCTCGGCCCCTGAATCTTACATCGGGCAGGGTTCCGGATTTATTTCCACCTGCCCACCCAACTATACGGGATTTATCCCTAATACCGCAAGAGTCCGGAGAAACAGTACACCACTACTGGGCCAGATTCCTCCTGGTTATGAACAGGATAAAGGACTGCCGTGAGAAAGAAGCAATTTCACTCTTCCTTAACAATTGCATGGACATCAGAATCCTCAACGCCATAAGTCGCCGCGAAATTACACGATTTGCCGACTTGACATCCATAGTACGAAAGTACTGTGCAATTGAAAGCGTTCGGAGAACCGAAGATAAATTCTGGGACAATCCGGCCCCGAGTATAACACGAGTCCAACACAAAAGGGCGCATTATCGCCAGGCATCTGAGCCAAACATCAAAAAACAAAAACCCTCTACAGGGTACGGGACCGTATTGGAAGGATGGCTCAGTGGACCCTGTAGAATTCATAATTCAGGGAAAGCCACACCAACGCACAGCCTCAGAGCATGTTGGATACTACAGCAGGTAGCCAGAAGCGGCGAGGAGCTTTTAACTCCAGCACCCGAAGAATACCTCCCCAGTACGGTGTCGACAGTCTTCGAGACGTTCACATCAAACAATGCAAGGAAACGAACGCTCCGCAACCTCGCCGAAGTCTACCAAGTAGCAATAATAAACCCATCGAGTGACATGGCTATCACCTTTAATGCCAGTGACGAACCTAAATTCTGGACAGCCCGAATGTCGGTGTCAAAACCGGCGGGGGTCCCGAACTATGCGTCTAGGCGGATGGTAACAGGAGACAAGGGACACGATGTTATTACCCAGGTTCGGGCCCTCTCGATGGAGCTAAAACCCTACTCCTACTTGATTGATATTGATGATATGGGTAGTACAAGAGTAGATCTACCACGAGATCGGAGTGGCTAAACCCTAGAATCTATCCTATGGTATGATTGTTGTTCGTCCTACGGACTAAAACTCTCCGGTTTATATAGACACCGGAGAGGGCTAGGGTTACACAGA
This sequence comes from Triticum dicoccoides, assembly GCF_002162155.2. Classification (NCBI taxonomy): domain Eukaryota; kingdom Viridiplantae; phylum Streptophyta; class Magnoliopsida; order Poales; family Poaceae; genus Triticum; species Triticum dicoccoides. The sequence goes on along the minus strand of NC_041391.1, from coordinate 97,057,652 downwards.
GTCGGTTACAATGGGAGGAGATCTTCATATCGTATCGCCAAGCTTGCCTTCCATGCCAAGGAAAGTCCCATCCGGACACGGGACGGAGTCTTCAATCTTGTATCTTCATAGTCTGGGAGTCCGGCTAAAGGTCTTAGTCCGGCCATCTAGACATCCCCCTAATCCAGGACTCCCTTAGTAGCCCCTGAACCAGGCTTCAATGACGACAAGTCCGGCGTGCGAGTTGTCTTCGGCATTGCAAGGCGGGTTCCTCCTCCAAATATTTCATAGAAGATGTTGAACACCAGGGTAGTGTCCGGCTCTGCAAAATAAGTTCCACATTCCACCGTAGAGAGAATAATATTTGCGTTAATCGGATCTGCTGACGTATTCCGCGGCGTGAGATCATGCCACGGCCAGGCTTTTATTCATTTTATTGTTCCACCTCAGCGCGTTTAGCGAGGCGGTTTCCTTGGCATGTCTTGTCAAAGCAGAGTCGTGTCCCCTTATTCCGAGATTCTCATCAATACGGGTGTGGGTAACCCAACTGCGCCATTAACTGCGGCGCTTGGGGGATAAGTGAGTTTTATTAGGCCGGTGGAGGGCTCTTAGTTTTGGCCGCCCATATAAGGGGATAAGAATCCGCCCTTTCCATTCACACCTTCTTCCTCTTCTGCTTATCCGTCCCCGCGCGCTCGAGCTCCAGCGCCCAAGCCCGCACTTCCCACCTCAACCTTCTCCAACCATGTCCGGAGCGGGAGGTAGATGGATGGACTCCTCCGTCACGGAGGGGCGAATCAAAAAGCTGAGGAAGGCCGGATACTTGTCTGATGGCATCGCGCATCGGCTTATGGATGTAGGGCAACTCATCCCCACTCCCAAGCCCCATGAGAGGGTTGTTTTTCTTCCCCATTTCCTCCACGGACTGGGTTTTCCTCTTCACCCGTTTGTCTGGGGGCTCATGTTCTACTACGGCCTGGACTTCCACGATCTGGCCCCGAACTTCATCCTCAATATCTCGGTGTTTATCGTCGTGTGTGAGGCCTTCCTCCGCATCCAGCCTCACTTTGGCCTATGGCTGAAGATCTTCAGCGTCAAGCCGAAGGTTGTGAAAGGCCGACAAGCAGAACACGGAGGTGCTATGGTGGGCAAGATGGCCAACGTCACTTGGCTCGAGGGTGCCTTTGTGGAAACCATCAAAGGGTGGCAATCGGGGTGGTTCTATATCACTGAGCCACGTGACCCTAAGTGGGCAGCGGCCCCCGAATTTCGATCCGGCATCCCCACCCGGCTCACATCTTGGAAAGAGACGGGCCTGTCGTGGGGCAATCCGGAAGAGGTGACCGGACTCCAAACCTGCGTCCGAGACCTGGTGACCAAGACGGTCAAGCTTGTCAACGTAGTCCAGGTCATGCTCTTCCGCCGGATCCTCCCGTGTCAACGACGGGACTTCAATTTGTGGGAGTTCGACCCGTCCCAGCACCAGATTCTATCCCGGCTCTTCGAAACGAAGCACGAGGATGCCTGGAAGTTGCTTTTCAAGAGTTCCGAGGTCTCCCCTACCGTCACCGAGGATCACGGATTCTGTGCCAAACGTCAAGCCTCCGAAGTAAGCTTACATTTAGTTCCTTACGGGCTACCCGAATTTCATAGTGTAACTTTATATGGGATCTAAACTCCCATTCCTTTGACAGGACTGGAAGAGGACATTCGGACAGTTTGACTGTCCGGCCCCTTTGCCCCAAGGCCTAGCAGACGCATGCCTAGCGGAGCTACTGATTCCGGCACCTCACGTGGTGCCGGAGAAGAAGGCCAAGGAGAAGGCCACGGGGACCTGAAAGAGTTCCCGGCGCCCAGTGGTGTCGGATTCATCGCCCGACAACCCCGACGCGCCCTCCACTTTGGAAGACGAGGAGGAGGAAGGAGAAGAAGAAGCCTCCCCCCCTCCAACGGGGGGAGGAAAGAAAAGGAAGGCCGCCCCAACTTGGGAGGCCGGAGGGTCCAAGAAGGGGAAGACCCATCTGCCGGACTACGCCTCTGATGTCGAAGACGGCGGGGAGGAATGGACATCCAGGGTCAAGCCCCTGGCAAAGTCATAAGTGTCCGGTTACCCGAATGACTCATGGCGCTCTTCTATTACTTGGTAATGTCTAACGCCGAATTTTAATCATGTAGTCCGCCCAGAGCTCAGCTCGGTGATTCGTCGAGCGGCTCCCTGAATTCGTTGGATGTGAACAGCGCTTCGCTTCCGACGGCCTCCTCCCCGCTCCCTGCGGATGACGCCGAGGTGGGGTCCTGAAAGGGACTAAACCAGGAGGCGCCGCAAGGCGATCTCCCGGACTCCAGGCCCGAAGGGGGTAAAGCCCCGGAGGGATCTAAGTCCGGCCCCGGGCCGGACACTGCTCCGGAACCATCAGCGGTTCTAGAGTCTGACAGGTGGCGCCTCCATAAGAAGGGCGAGCCTGCGACACCGGCGACTTCCGTCCATCCGGAGGCGCCGGACAATTTGCTGGAGGCCCTTAACGGCGCCTCCATCGACGAGGAACACCGCACTGTTATGAGTGCGGTGATTCAGAAGGTGCAGTCCGCCAAGAGCGGGCTGACGGAAGCCTGTACAAGACTGTTAACGGGCTTTGAGGTATGTGTTCAAAAACATATAAAAAATATTGCCGCATAGACAGTAGCCCCTGATGCTCAGTTCGGTGTTCAGAAAGAAAAGCCGAGCTGAGGATCGAAAAAGATACACGCATGAGTCTAATAGAAATATGTTAATATGGGAATGCAGGCTGCGCTGTTGACCTCTGCCGCACTAACTACGGAGGTCAATGTATTGAAGGAAAGCCTCGAGCGGTCCGAGAGCGAGCTCGGCCGTGCCAAGAAGCAGCTCGAGGATAAAGAGGGTACATAGTACCTCCTGTAAATGTATATAGAAATACTAGGTTGCAAAATAATAACAGGACCAACGTTAATGTTGCAGGAGCCACGACCGAGGTGGCGACCCTGAAAGAGGCGGTTTCCAAGGCCGAAAAGAGTGCGGCCTTGGAGCGCACCAAGTGAGAGAAGCAGGAGGCGCGGGTGGCGGAGGTGCGGCAAGAGCTCCAGGCTCTCGTGGAAAAGCACGAGAGTTTGGAGCGTGACTCGAAGACTCAAGAGTCCGAGCTTGCCTTGGCTCTTGAGAGTGCCAAGACCGCTAAGGCCGAAGCCCAGAAGGCCCTTCAGGAGATCGAGGTGATGAAGAAGATAGCGGCGGGTAAGGCATTCTTTATGCAAAGCAAAAATATAAAAGTTAATTATCTGCTACTTACCCGAATCCGGAGCTCTCCAGGAGCGTTCGCCGATCTGCCCCGTAGTGTGTCTGATGCCGCCGCATACTACCGAGCCAAAGAGGGGAGCTCAACTGAAAAGGTGTTCTGGTCTCAGTATGCTGAGGCCGGACATCCGGTGCCCCTGAGAGACCAACTGAAGCAGCTGGTTGAGCTCCACCAGGTGGCAGAACAGGCCATGAAGGGCCTCATAGCTCGGCTATGGCCTGGAGAAGCCATGCCTGGGAGCTACTTCGGTCTGGTGCGGCGGCTGGTGGACGCGTGTCCGTGGATTGAGGTCATCAAGCGCTCCGCTTGTATTGAAGGTGCCCGTCGGGCCCTTGCCCGTGCTAAGGTGCACTGGGGCAAGCTAGACGCGGAGAAGCTGTTGACGGACGCGCCACCGCCGGTCAAGGAGTATCATATGCCCGAGATGTATTACAATGGCGTTCTAAAGGGTGCTCGCCGCATAGCGGATGAGTGCTCCACAGATGTAATTTTGAGTAAACTCGCATTTGTTATCCTGTAGGCTGAAGCTTTGTTCATATGCGTTAAGCAACGCTTGTTAATTTAAAATATTGCCTTCTGTGCGGCCGTTTATCAAATCTGAGAGATGCAAGTCGTCGGCTTCGACCCCCATGCCACGAGTGCTGGGGTGTTCGGGATAAACCTGAGCGCTCTTGTTCCCATTCTTGGGTCCATCTAGGGAGGCGTTCAGCACAGCGAACCAGGCCGTCGGACTTATAATGCTTTATCACTCTCACTTAGCCATAGAATTCTATAATTTTAAATTTCGGCGAAGCCCCTAGTATTCGGAAGACCGAGTTCGGGGCGCTATCCACACCTAGGCCGGATAAGTCCGGTTCCTCGCTTGAAGCGGCATAAGTCTTTAAGGACTCGAAAAAACCTCGCGAACAGCGACTGGTCTCTCGCACTATCATGACAGTCAGTTTTAGCTTTCTCTACTGAGGTGTTAACCCAGCTCAACTGGGGCACAATCGCAGTAGTTCTTCCAGCGCTACCTTAGCCAACAATGTGGAACGTAAGGTACCAAAACATGGGAGCCGGGCAAACCCAACTATTGACCAAAGACATGATTCGGAGCCGATGCATATAGTGCTATAAGTTCGGGGTGCCGCACTTGTTAGAGTGTTCGGTCTTCTCACACCATGTTATGGGGTGTTGTAAGCCCCTGGTGTATTATCCGTGCCAAAGTGTACCATTGCATAGTGTCTTGACTTAACATGTTTGCACATAAAATAGATGAGTACAATAATAGGTAAGAGCTATGTATTGTTTATTAAAAAAGGGCTGCTGCGAAAACAGAACGGTACAAAAACTGCGGTAAGCAAGAGATGGGAGTATTTGACATATTACCCTTCAGGGGCAAGCTGCAGGATTGTAAGAGAAACAGGTATTAAACTCGTTATAGAGACCACCTTGACTTTTGACGTAGCTTGCTTCCTCCCTGGCTATTGCATCGTTGGTTCGGCGATAGTATTGCCGGACAGGCCTTCCGAATAGTTGGGTCCTGAAAGTGTGTAAAAAAGGAAAACGGCGAAATAGTGAGCCCCCTAGTGCGGTTAAGCCGTATTCTGGGCGTGCCGTTGTTGAGCCCCTCCCCTTATGCCCATGTTATCTCTAAGGCGTAATTATGTACGCGTGGTACAAGCATTGTCGTTTGGCGGGGGCTGGGGTCGGGGCCGCACTGCTATGCTTGCTCGGAACGTGCCAGCCGGATTTGTTGTAGGTTACTTCGGGCTCGCTTGACATTGTCCGGACATTTGGCGCCTGTATTGGAGAACTGCCTTGAGAGGCTACTCTGTACTTCCGCCGCCAGGGCCGTCTTGTGCTCCTCCGTTCGGAGAGAGCATTCTGTGTTTCCATTTATCGTGATGACTCCGCGAGGTCCTGGCATCTTGAGCTTGAGATATGCGTAATGCGGCACCGCATTGAATTTTGCAAATGCGGTTCGTCCGAGCAGGGCATGATAGCCACTGCGGAATGGGACTATGTCGAAGATTAACTCCTCGCTCCGGAAGTTATCCGGTGATCCGAAAACCACCTCGAGTGTGACCGAGCCTGTACAGCTGGCTTTGACCCCTGGTATGACACCTTTGAAGGTTGTCTTTGTGGGCTTAATCCTCGAAGGATCGATGCCCATTTTTCGCATTGTGTCCTGGTAAAGCAGGTTCAGGCTACTGCCGCCGTCCATTAGGACTCTGGTAAGGTGAAATCCGTTGATAATTGGGTCTAGGCCCAGTGCGGCGAATCTGCCATGACGGATGCTGGTGGGATGGTCCCGTCGATCGAAAGTGATCGGGCAGGAGGACCATGGGTAGAACTTTGGGGCGACTGGCTCCAACGCATAGATGTCCTTGAGAGCACGCTTCCGCTCCCTTTTGGGGATGTGGGTTGCGTATATCATATTCACTGTCCGAACTTGTGGGGGAAATCCCTTCTGTCCTTTGTTGTTCAGCGGCCGGGGCCCCTCCTCGTCATCGCTATGTAGCCCCTTGTCTCTGGTCTCGGCACTTATCTTGCCTGCCTGCTTGAACACCCAACAATCCCTGTTGGTGTGATTGGCTGGCTGTTCGGGGGTGCCGTGTATCTGGCACGAGCGATCAAGTATCCGGTCTAAGATGGATGGGCCCTGAGGGTTTCGTTTGAATGGCTTCTTCCGCTGACCCGGTTTAGAGCCTCTGAATCCGGCATTGACTGTCGTATCTTCAATATTGTCACCGTTAATGCGGCGCTTATGCTTGTTGCGGCATGACCTGCCGTTGTTATCCTTGTTGTCTGAATTGCCGAGGCTTTTGCTTATGTTATTGCTACGAGCTAGCCAGCTGTCTTCTCCCATGCAAAAGCGGGTCATGAGTGTCGTGAGGGCTGCCATAGACTTCGGCTTTTCCTATCCTAGGTGTCGGGCAAGCCATTCGTCTCGGATGTTGTGCCTGAAGGTTGCGAGGGCCTCGGCGTCCGGACAATCGACTATTTGGTTTTTCTTTGTCAGGAACCGTGTCCAGAATTGTCTGGCCGATTCCTCTGGTTGCTGGATTATGTGTCTTAGGTCATCGACGTCTGGTGGTCGCACATACGTGCCCTGGAAGTTGTCAAGGAATGCGGATTCCAGGTCCTCCCAACAACTGATTGACTCTGCTGGCAGGCTATTAAGCCAATGTCGAGCTGGTCCTTTAAGCTTGAGCGGGAGGTATTTGATGGCGTATAGATCATCGCCACGGGCCATGTGGATGTGAAGGAGATAATCCTCGATCCATACCGCGGGATCTGTTGTGCCATCGTATGATTCGATGTTTACGGGTTTGAAGCCCTCGGGGATTTGATGATCCATTACTTCGTTTGTGAAGCATAGTGGGTGTGCGGCGCCCCTGTACTGAGCTATATCGCGATGCAGCTCGGATGAGCCTGGTCTGTTGTATTCGGCCGGGCCATACTTATTATGTCCGGCGTGACGGCTAGCGTCACGTGAAGCGGGGCGCCCATGCGATCCGTAGATCGATCTTGTTTGCCTTGCCTTATTCTCCAAGATGTCTTGCAGGTCTATTGCGTCTCCCCGTACTCTGGTATGTTTTGAGCGGTGTCACGGTGCGGCTTGGGTCGAGGGCCTGAAGGCCTCTCTATCGCGGCCACGGGGTGGCCGATCGGGCGCATCGTACGCTGGTGACGTAGGTTTAGTTGCTTCCTCCTCAAGTTGGGGAAGCAGCCTGCGCTTCGGGTAGCTCTTGGATGGGCGTTCTAGTTTATACTCTTCGGCCGCCAGGACTTCGGTCCATCTGTCGGCTAGCAAGTCTTGGTCAGCTCTAAGCTGCTGCTGTTTCTTCTTGAGGCTGCTTGCCGTGGCTACGAGTCTGCGTTTGAAACGCTCTTGCTCGATGGGATCCTCTGGCACGACGAATTCATCATCGTCGAGGCTTGCCTCGTCTTCGGAGGGAGGCATGTAATTGTCGTCCTCATCCTCTTTGTCGGCCGCGCTCTCACGAGGGTTGGGTCCTTCGTTCTCCTACACTGAATCCTGCTGGAGGGGGTTGTCTTCGGCACTGTCCGGCTATTGTTATCTCCGGTGCCAGAATCGCCGTTTTTGCTTTGGTGGGACTTAGAGCGGCGCCGCTGACGTCGACGCTTGGGTTGCTTCTTGGAGGGGTCATCCTCCGTTTTCTCCTCGCCATCCCCCGCTTTAGGGATGTCCACCATGTATATGTCATATGACGAGGTGGCTTTCCAGTTCCCTATAGGCACTGGTTCTTGATCGTCTCCTTCATCGGCGTCCATGCCATCGATGTCTTCGGAGTCGAAGTCGAGCATGTCGGTTAAATCGTCGACAGTGGCTACAAAGTGGGTGGTGGGTGGGCTACAAATTTCTTCGTCGTCCGCGTCCCAACCGTGTTGGCCGTAGTCCGGCCAGGGCTCTCCTGACAAAGAGAGAGACTTTAACGAATTCAGGATGTTGCCGAAAGGTGAGTGCTGAAAGACATCCGCGGCGGTGAACTCCATGACCGGAGCCCAATCGGGCTTAACCGGGAGAGGTGCGGGATTTACGGAGTCCGGATCGGAGTCCGGCACCTCGGAGTCACGGGCCTTGCGAGGGACTAGGCTGGTATCCGGCTCTATCGCCGTAGAGATTGCAGTTTCCGGGGTGGCGTCTAACCGTCCGTCCCCGACTGGCGTAGTGGGCTCCGAGCTAATGGTCAGAGCAGACACCTGAGCACGCTCTGGGCGTTGTCCGATGACAGAGCTAAATCGTGCCCATCATGACAGTGCGGCGCGCCCGGTTGTGGCTCGAATCCATCGAAGATCAAGTCCCCGCAGATGTCGGCCGTGTAGTTCAAGCTTCCAAACCTGACCTGATGGCCAGGGGCGTAGCTCTCGATCTGCTCCAGATGGCCGAACGAGTCAGCCCGCAGTGCGAAGCCACCGAATACGAAGATCTGTCCGGGGAGAAAAGTCTCATCCCAGACCACGTCGTGGTTTGCGAGCGAAGAAGCCATCGGGCCTAAAAGGCGACGACACAGAGGAACTCTCAATGAAAGCACCAATGTAGGTGTCAAAACCGGCGGATCTCGGGTAGGGGGTCCCGAACTGTGCGTCTAGGAGGATGGTAACAGGAGACAAGGGACACGATGTTTTTACCCAGGTTCGGGCCCTCTCGATGGCGGTAAAACCCTACTCCTTCTTGATTAATATTGATGATATGGGTAGTACAAGAGTAGATCTACCACGAGATCGGAGTGGCTAAACCCTAGAATCTAGCCTATGGTATGATTGTTGTTCGTCCTACGGACTAAAACTCTCCGGTTTATATAGACACCGGAGAGGGCTAGGGTTACACAGAGTCGGTTACAATGGGATGAGATCTTCATATTGTATCGCCAAGCTTGCCTTCCACGCCAAGGAAAGTCCCATCCGGACACGGGACGGAGTCTTCAATCTTGTATCTTCATAGTCCGGGAGTCCGGCTAAAGGTCTTAGTCCGGCCATCCGGACACCCCCTAATCCAGGACTCCCTCACCGAGCACCAGCCGCATTGGTCCTCAGTCCGATAGTGGACGGCTTCCGACTTACAAAGGTACTCATGGATGGCGGTAGCGGACTCAACCTCATCTACGAGGAAACCCTGCGAAGAATGGAAATTGACTGGAGCCGCATTGAGCGAAGCAACACAACTTTTAGGGGAATAATCCCAAGCCGGGAAGCGTGCTGTTCAGGAAAAATCACACTGGATGTGGTGTTCGGCACGCCGGACAATTACAGATCCGAGGAGGTCACGTTTCAAGTGGCCCCGTTCAGCAGCGGCTACCGCGCTTTGCTAGGGCGAGAAGCATTTACAATTTTCCAAGCCATACCCCATTACGGGTACATGAAGCTCAAAATGCCCGGGCCCAACGGAATCATCACTCTCGCAAGTGATCCGGACATAGCGCTCCGTGCTGAAAACAAGACAGCCGCACTGGCCCTGGAGGCATTATCTGAGGCCCTAGCAGCCGAGGAGTTAACGGTGTTGCGCTCCATGGTGGACAGGGACGACGTGATACTAGACAAGAGATCCAATACCACCTCTTTTAAACCGGCGGATGAAATAGTCAAATTCCAAGTCCATCCAACGGACCCTACAAAAACGGCCTCCATTGGGGCACAATTAAAACCCGATGTAGACGCCGCACTCATAGACTTTCTGCGAGAAAATTGGGACATTTTTGCCTGGCACCCTTCGGATATGCCAGGAATCCCACGCAGGCTGGCCGAGCACAGCCTGAACATCATAAAAGGGTTTAAACCCATCAAGGAGACCCTACGGTGCTTTTCCGAACCTAAGAGACAAGCCATGGGAGAGGAGCTAGCAAAACTGCTGGAAGCCGGGTTCATCAGAGACATAAAACATCCGGACTGGCTAGCAAACCTGGTGATGGTACCAAAGAAGGACAAATCTTGGCACCTATGTGTCGATTTCAAAGAACTAAACAAGGCCTGTCCAAAGGACCCTTTCCCACTTCCTCGACTCGATCAAATCATCGACGCCACTGCAGGACACGACTCATTGTGTTTCCTCGATGCATACTCTGGCTACCATCAAATCAAGATGGCAGAGTCAGACTAGGCCGCAACGGCATTCATCACCCCGTATGGCCCATTCTTCTTCAACACGATGCCCTTCGGGCTCAAAAACACCGGCGCAACATATCAGCGCATAATTCAGACATGTCTGGCCAACCAGATCGGCAAAACAGTCGAAGCATACGTAGACGACGTGGTCGTCAAAACAAAACACGTCGATACTCTAGTAGACGACTTGAGGCTCACGTTCGACAATCTCCGAACATATGCCATTAAGCTCAACCCGGAAAAATGCGTTTTCGGCGTACCAGCCGGAAAGCTCCTGGGCTTCATCGTATCCGGTAGAGGAATTGAAGCAAACCCAGCCAAGATCCGAGCTCTATCACAATTAGATACCCGAAAGGACCTCAAACAAATACAAAAACTGACAGGATGCGTGGCGTCTCTAAGCCGCTTTATCTCCCGCTTAGGAGAAAAGGCATTACACCTCTATCGCCTCCTACGATCCACCGACCACTTCGAGTGGACGGAGGCCGTCACGGCCGGACTCAAAGAAATAAAAGCCATATTGGCAACAAATCCGGTCCTGGCCGTGCCCAACACGGGTGAACCAATGCTATTATACATCGCGGCAACCCATCAAGTTGTCAGCGCGGTGCTCGTCGTCGAACGAGAAGCGGACGGACACAAGTTCCCCCTCCAAAAACCAGTGTACTACGTGTCCACTGTGCTAACTCCATGCAAGTCACGGTACCCGCATTATCAAAAGATAGCATACGCGGTATTCATGGCATCCCAAAAGCTGCGACACTACTTTCAAGAGTGTTCCATAACAGTGGCATCTGAAGTACCCCTTAATGACATTATAAACAACCGCGACGCAACGGGCCGGATTGCCAAATGGGCCATCGAGCTCCTCCTGTTCGACATAACCTACAAGCCAAGGCGAGCTATTAAGTCGGAGGTTTTGGCCGACTTCATTGCTGAATGGACTGAAGCCGAACTCCCTAAAGAATATGGCGCATACTCCAACTGGACCATGCACTTCGACGGCTCAAAAATGTTGGCGGGCCTGGGGGCTGGCGTCGTTCTGACGTCCCCAACCGGGGACACAGTCCAATACGTACTTCATATAATGTACATGGATTCGAACAACGCAGCCGAATACGAGGCCCTTTTACATGTCCTCCGAATGGCAGTCTCCATGGGCATTCAGCGCCTAGAGGTCCGTGGGGATTCAAATCTCGCAATATCCCAAATAAATGGAGACTTTGACGCCAAGGACCCGAAAATGGCAGCTTACCGCAACGCCATCTTAAAGATGTCAGCCTGGTTTGAGGGGCTCGAATTTCATCACATAGCCCGGGAGAATAACCAAGCAGCAGACGTGCTGGCACGCATCGGCGCCAAGCGCGAGGCCGTCCCACCCCAACATCTTCCTAGAAAGGCTGTTCAAGCCATCCGTATCATGGGACGGAGAATCCGGAAACAATAGCCCAGACACAACTACACCGCCCCTCACCGAGCATCCTGCCACAATTGGGGGCTACGCCAACGAAACAACTCCGTCAGCCCACGAAATAATGGTAGTCATTGCCCCTTGGACAGAGCCATTCCTAGCCTATCTAACTAGGCAGGAACTTCCCGAGGACCAAAACGAGGCCCGCTGCATAGTGCGGCTATCTAAAGCCTACAAAGTCCATGAGGGAGAGCTTTACAAGAAAAGCACAACCGGAGTCCTTCAAAGGTGTATCTCCGAAGAAGAAGGACGAGACCTTTTGGCTGAAATCCATGCCGGACTCGGCGGGCATCACGTCGCAGCCCGGGCCCTTGTAAGCAAGGCCTTTCGTACCGGATTTTATTGGCCAATGGCCCGGGCAGACGCTCAGGACATAGTGCAACGATGTGTTGGTTGCCAATTATTCGACAACCAAAGCCACATGCCGCCTACCGCCCTACAAACTATACCCATTACCTGGCCTTTCACGGTCTGGGGGCTTGACATGGTCGGACCTCTTAAGGGAGGAACCCACAAGCAAAAATACCTACTGGTCAAGGTGGACAAATTCACCAAATGGATAGAAGCCAAGCCTGTAAAGACGGCCGAATCCGGACCAGTGATAGACTTCATATTCGGGGTCGTACACCGTTACGGTGTCCCCCACAGCATCATAACCGACAATGGCACAAACTTCACGGTCGATGAAGTCAAACTTTGGTAGAAAATCATGGGCATCAAGCTCGACTATGCTTCGGTCTATCACCCTCAAACTAACGGTCAAGTCGAACGGGCCAATGGTCTCATTATGAGCGGCATCAAACCCAGACTAGTGCGATCCCTCAAGGAATCTGACACGCACTGGGAAGAGGAGCTTGACTCCGTACTCTGGGGGCTACGGACCACGCCGAATCGCACTATCGGATTCACACCATTTTTTATGGTATACGGCGCAGAGGCAGTACTGCCATGCGACATAATCCATGACTCACCTCGAGTGCGCATGTACGAAGAAAGAGAAGCCGAGCTCGATCGGCAGGACAGCTTGGACGCATTGGAAGAGGAGCGCGACGTGGCAAAGGCTCGTTCCGCATTCTATCAACAGCATGCTCGAAGATATCAAAGCAGAGAAGTACGGGCCAAAACATATAACGTTGCCGAACTAGTTCTACGCCTGTCGGACAAGAAAAAGGATAAATTAAAGCCCAAATGGGAGGGCCTCTTCATCATCGACCAAGTACTGACCGGCGGAGCATACCGTCTGCGAGGCGCATCGGACAACCGACTCGAGCCGAACCCATGGAATGTAGCACGCCTACGAAGGTTCTATGCCTAGCACCGGACTCCGTGTTCGTCTCCTTCCCTCGTCCCTTTGTTTTATTTTTTGTTTTTATTTTTGGCAGTCCGGGATTTTGTTCCTTCTCCCTCCCCCTTTTTCTCACAAGCCCTTAGGGGCTCGCATGTGCAATATTCGCACGCACCCAACGCGCTACTTGCGCTCACAATACCCGGGGGCTTCTCTACCAAGAAGTTTATATAAAACGGGCCTCACGCCCAAAACATGTGTAATGCTTCCGCATGAACCTTTTATACACCATTATATGCATCGATATGACTTAAGTTTTGGCCAAGCTGGGTTGCCTGGCTCCTGTGCTTACCCCTACTTCCTGTTCGTTCGGCTAGATGGTAAAGGGAGCACCTCTGCGATTGTTACTGCCGGGTCAGCCGGATGTGTACCTCAGACTGGGTGAAGCCAAAAGCTAGCGTTCTTAAGGGAATATTCGGTCGGTGAGCTAAAAGATGATCTTTTGTATTTACTCATTTGCCCCCAGATGCTTTCCTGCTCTTTCCGGCAGTTCGGACATGCACTTTAGGGCATGCCTCCCAGGGAAAGGAACCCCTAACGGAACTATTCTCTCTGGAAGATGTCTCTTACTAACCATGTAATATAACATAACTAGTTGGGCACTTGTCTGCTAAAGCACTTATGGCCCCTACGGCTTGTCTCCATGCATGCCCCGGTTCTTACATAACCAAGTGGGTATTTGGACACACTCCGGACTATAGGGTCCAGAGGTCAAAGCGAAAAGGTCCGCAATGACAAACGATCTACAATCCGGCTAGAGGACATTTTTTATGTCATTTTTACATAGTCAATCTGACTCGGCATATTCTTCTTCAATGCCATCTAACAGGCGGTCTAATTTACAGTCCTGTTGGGAATACTTTGCAGCCAGCTCCACCTGGCCATATGCCAAGCTGACCGGGATCTCCTTTCCGTCCGGACCTATAGGGCCGACCTCGGCCATGTGGTTTGGGTCAGCCTTCATGTACCAAGTCTTCACCATGGCCCAGGCCTCCCTGGCACCTTGACGGCAAGCCGATATCTTCCATAACCGGAAGTGCTACCGCACTCCCTCCAGCTTCTTGGAAAGCTCCCCAAGGCATTCAGGCACGGAGAGGGATGGCCACATAGCCTGGATGATGCCTCGCATTGCCTGCCGAACTCGCTCGTGTAGTTGCAACAGCTCGGGAAGAAGGTCTCCCGATGAACCGAGCATTTCCTCCGCCGGACGACCCGTCAGCAGACCTACAGACATAGCTCTGTCAATCGACTTCCTCGCCGAATTCTTTTTTTCGAAGATTCGCTCAAGCACTTACTAAAAATGCCGCGTCGAAGTCGCCGATTCTCCTTCACGACGGAAGACAGCTGAATGCGAACATCTTTCAGTTCCTCGCCTAGCTGGGTATTGGCGTCTTGAAGCTTGTTCTTCTCTTGCCTCACCCTCGTCAGCACGTTCTCCCCAGCCTTTACTTGGCGTAGGAGTTGTTGCTGGTCCGGATTTACTCCGGCCTCATCTGCATTATTATAGTCAGGGTTGCACGCCTGCCGCATTTCAAAACGGAGGTACCTTTTGAAGCACATATTACCTGCGGGCGTCCCCTTGACATTCTCTGAAGTGGCCAATGCAGCCTCGAGCTGAGCCTTGCACTCTTCGAGCTCCTGGGACGTGTTCTTCTTTGTAAGACACTACATAGCACATGATCCTTCAAACAATTATCTTCATTGTTTCAAGTCTCGGGGGCTACTGACATATATAACCTTCAATTCTACTCACCTGTATGTCTTTCACATACTGCTCCATGGCTCTGGCTAGACCATCTTGAGTAGCACGGAGATACGCATCTCCTGTATTAAAGGCGTCCAACGCCTCTGGGGAAAAACACGCGTCACAGAGAACAGTCCGGCGACGCCTGTGGTTTAGGGCACTCTCCACCTCTGAATTGGTGGCACATAGCCCGTCGGCGCCCTCTGTCGGAGGAGCGCCCGAGGCACGTCCCGTGTCCGCCTCCGCTTCCGGACCCGGCCTCGAACCTTAACCGGCGGACATAGTCCGGCGGGCTCTCTTCTTTCTAAGAAATCATGAGCATTAGTAAGACTCAAGGGCATGAACCCTAGGCATTAAATCCGCACACCATACCGTTGCACCGGAATCTCGATCTGGTCAGCACTTCTTTTTGGCCTGCCTGGTTTCAGCGGCCCTTGTAGGCTGCCCACCGTGGGCTCGGCCTTCCGCCTCAAGGATTTACCCTGTGAAACACTGTTAGTGCACGGCATGCAAGATAAAGCATGAGAATACTGGGACTTCGGTCTTAGTTACCTTGGAGGCTGGAAGTAGTCCGGGATAGTCGGCCGTGATGGCCACTAAGGAGTTATCCTTGCTCAGTTGATGAAATACTCCAGCAACCAACTCCACGCATAAGTCCGGATCTTCTTGGGAGTCCGGATCGAGGGACCGTTTCGGATCCTCGGGTTGTGGAGCAGGGTTGTTTATTTTCTTCACAGCCTGGCGTAGCTCCTGCGTTTAAACATTACTAGTCTAAGTACTCAACTACATGAATTTTGAAAACGGATAGGCAAGTGAAAGTGTCCGCCCACCCAACTAGGAGGATTGTACATAGAGAATCCACCTTCCGGGTTGACACGGAGGAATTCTTCCTCTTCCCCCTTGTACAAAGCGGATAAGATTCTCGTTAAAGTGGCGGCCGAATCTGGCCCCTTGCGACCGCACCGGGTAGCATCATCCTCCCTGTTGAAATCCCACATGGGGTGGCCTCTGTATTGAAGCGGCTGCACCCCTCGCGTAATGCATATGGCCATGACCTTAATCATGGTCAGTCCGGAATGAGCCAACAACCTTATCCGGCTCATCAGGTACAGGACGTCCCTGTCAGCTTCCCTCTGAGGGTTCCATGGGCGCCAACTCAGGCGCTTCTTCAATGGGGCATTATTGAACGCGGGGAGGCCGATCCGTACAGGGTCCGGCAGGGGGACGTCATCTATATAAAAACATCCCGAGGGCCAGTCTTTGGACGCCTTCTTTGGGGTGCCGGATAGTTATCCGGTCCCAGCGATGCGCCATAGTTCGGCTCCACCCACTTGATAAATAGACCCCTCCTGAGAACGAGGCACAAGGCAAAACAACCTCTTCCACAGCGCGAAATGGGCCTCAACGCCCAAGAACAGCTAGCAGAGGGCCACGAAGCCCGCAATGTGCAGAATGGAGGCGGGCGTGAGGTTGTGTAGCTAGAGGCCGTAGAACTCCAGCAACCCTCGAAGAAACAGATGAATTGGAAATCCGAGTCCTCTCATCAAATAAGGGACTAGGCATATCCGCTCTCCTTGAGAGGTATTGGGGACGCTCTCCGCCTGCTCTCCGCCGCTGTAGGTAGCAATGCCGGCTCGAACTGGGACCATATATGCTGGGGGGAGAAGCCCCTTGGACTGAAGCACTATTAGCTCGCTATGTGGGACGGAACACCGCCCCCAATATCCGGGCCCAGCGCTGGAGGGGCGAGAGGTGGAGCTGCACCGACCGGCCATGGTGGAATGGATCTCTGTCGAAGGCACTCTGATGAAATCTCGCGGAGGGAAGATGGTGTGAATTGGATCTAAATCCCCGTCTCTTTTATGGGCGGTTCATTAATGCAACCAGGGGGTAACTGAAAAAGTCCCCTGGCTTTTCGCATTCGTTTGACACGTGGAAAATGGTCATTATGGGGCACAGAAGCAAAGGAGGGCAGCACGCACTAGAAGCCAGACACTATTCGTCGGATACAGAGAATTTGCAGGAGAACCCGCCTTGCAATGCCGAAGACAACTTGCACGCCGGACTCGTCGTCATTGAAGCCTGGTTCAGGGACTACTGAGGGAGTCCTGGATTAGGGGTGTCCGGATGGCCGGACTAAGACCTTTGGCCGGACTCCCGTACTTTGAAGATACAAGATTGAAGACTCCGTCCCATGTCCGGATGGGACTTTCCTTGGCGTGGAAGGCAAGCTTGGTGATACGATACGAAGATCTCCTCCCATTGTAACCGACTCTGTGTAACCCTAGCCCTCTCCGGTGTCTATATAAACCGGAGAGTTTTAGTCCGTAGGACAAACAACAATCATACCATAGCCTAGATTCTAGGGTTTAGCCACTCCGATCTCGTGGTAGATCTACTCTTGTACTACCCATATCATCAATATTAATCAAGCAGGAGTAGGGTTTTACCTCCATCGAGAGGGCCCGAACCTGGTTAAAAACATCGTGTCCCTCCTCTCCTGTTACCATCTGCCTAGACGCACAGTTCGGGACCCCCTAACCGAGATCCGCCGGTTTTGACACCGACAGTGAGGTTTTCCTCCCCGGACAGATCTTCGTATTCGGCGGCTTCGCACTGCGGGCTGATAATCCCCAAGTGCAGGGAATCATCATAGCAATTCCCAAAGGTGGAAGTGATAAGTATGGAGTGTCGAACCCACAAGGAGCCAAAGGTAAGATCAATATTCTCTCAAGCCCTATCTGCCACTGATATGACTCTACGTGCACCGAATGTTTGCTTCCAACTAGAAACAAGAAATAAAACTGTGTTGTGGGTATGAAGAGGATAATTTTGTATGATATGGGAGAGCTAAAATATGAAAGTAGGTGTTGTTATCATGAAGTTAGAATATATTACTAAATAATATAAATAGCGAGTGTGGAATAATGATGGATTGGGGTGCGGAATTGTCCTAGGCAATTGTTAACAAGACTGATAGTCGTCATTGCAATTTCATATGATGGAGAGGCATAAGCTAATATATTTTCTCTACTTGGATCATATGCACTTATGATTGGAACTCTAGCAAGCGTCCGCAACTACTAAAGATCATTAAGGTAAAACCCAACTATAGCATTAAAGCATCAAGTCCTCTTTATTCCCATACGCAGCAACCCCCTTACTCGGGTTTGTGTTTCAGACACTCACCAACCCACTATAAGAGAATCATGAACTTGCAATACCTTACAGCTAGAGGGAATCCCTCACGCTTGCGCGACACGGTGGGCACCATAGGACAGCACCAAGATAAAACATACAACTCGTACCAATCTAGACCATCAATCAACCCAGGGACAAAATATATCTACTCAAAACATCATAGGATGGCAACACATCATTGAATCATAATATGCAGCATAAAGCACCATGTTCATGTAGGGATTACAGCGGGGTGCGGGAGAGTGGACCGCGTAAAAGAGATGAGGATGATGATGATGATGGTGACGTTGATGAAGCCGATCACCGCGGTGATGATTCCCCTCCCGATGGCACTCCCGTGCCACCAAGAGAGAGGAGGAGAGGTTCTCCCCCTTGTGCTTCCTTCTCCATGGCTTTCCCCCTCTGGTCCTTGGCCTTCATGGCGATGATGGCCCCTCCGAGATCCTCCTCCATGGCCTCCGATGATGATGGCCCCCTCCGGTAGGGTGCTGGAGAGGGCCTAGATTGATTTCTCGTGGCTAGAGAGGCTTGCGGCGGCGGAACTTCTGATCTAGGTTATTTCCCGAAGGTTTCTGTATTTATAGGAATTTTTGGCATTGGTTTCACGTCAGGGGGGTCTCCGGGCTGTCCACGAGATAGGGGGCGCGCCCTAGGGGGTGGGCACGCCCTCCACTCTCGTGGGCAGCTCGGGACACTTCTGGCCCAACTCCGATGCTCCGTGGTCTTCTTTTGGTCCATAAAAAATCATCAAAAATTGGCACGTCAATTGGACTCTGTTTGGTATTCCTTTTCTGTAAAACTCAAAAACAAGGAGAAAACAGGAACTGGCACTGGGCTCTAAGTTAATAGGTTAGTCCAAAAATCATATAAATTGGCATATAAATGCATATAAAACATCATAGATGGATAATATAATAGCATGAATACTTCATAAATTATAGATACGTTGGAGACGTATCAGCATCCCCAAGCTGAATTCCTGCTCGTCCTAGAGTAGGTAAATGATAAAAGAAATCATTTATGAAGTGTGAATGCTAGCAGGTGCACACGTTTGATCAATGATAATTTAAATCACCTTCTCTAGCATCATTATGTGTCATAATAGTAGCTTATTTCATAAAACCTTTCATGATCAAGTAACAATCTATTCACAATGGCAAGTATGGTTCAGAACTTCATTGAGAAGTAACAAACTACAATCTCAGTCATTGAAGCAATTGCAATTATCATAACATCAGAAAGAGTCACGAATAGAGCTTTTCAGCAAGTCCACATACTCAACTATCATATAGTCTTCTACTTCGCTAACACTCATGCAATACTTGTGGTTATGGAGTTTAAGCCGGACACTGAGAAAGATAGGGGCTTATTGTGTTGCCTCCCAACGTATTCACCTTTAGGTGATGTCAACAATAATAGCCCATGCTAACTTACATCCAATTGGATATATATATATCATGATCTTTCAAACACGAGGAGCTTTCCAAAGGATAAAATGAAAAAGGGAAAGGTGAGGATCACCCTGACTCAAGCATAAAGTAAAAACATAAAGTAAAAGATAGGCCAATTCACAGAGGGGAGCAGAGGTTGTCATGTGCATTTAGGGTTGCATGCATAAAATCTTAATGCAAAAGAACGTCACTTTATATTGCCCCTTGTATGTGGACCTTTATTATGCAGTCCGTCGCTTTTATTGCTTCCACAACAAGATCGTACAAAGCTTAATTTCTCTGCACTAATAAGTCATACATATTTAAATAGCAATTTTTATTGCCTGCAACATGATAACTTACTTGAAGGATCTTACTCAATCCATAGGTAGGTATGGTGGACTCTTATGGCAAAACTGGGTTTAAGGATATTTGGAAACACAAGTAGTATCTCTACTTAGTGCAAGGAATATGGCTAGCATGAGGGGGAAAGGCAAGCTCAACATGTTTAGAAGGTCAATGATAATATACTTTAACTGAGATGTGAGAAAACATAAACCATTATGTTGTCTTCCTTGTCCAATGTCAACTCTTTTAGCATGTCATACTTAATGAGTGCTCCCAATCATAAGAGATGTCCAAGATAATATATTTGTATGTGAACCTCTCTTCCCTTATTACTTCCTATTAATTGCAACGATGACCAAAACTACGTTTGCCAATTCTCAACAACTTTTATGCCTCATACTCTTCATATGTGAAGTCATTACTATCCATGTTATGAGCATATGAAACATATAGAAATTCAGATTTATGACATTCAATTCATTCCCCCATTTACTCATAGGATATACAGGAAGCACATGAGTAAATGATAAACTACTCCAAAAGATATGAGTGAAGGACACTGAGTAGTCAAATAATTAACTAGCCATGGGAGGGTTCCTTTTTTATTCAATATTTCATATCCAATGATTTTATTCAAATAGCAAGTAAAATTGAAAATACGCTCCAAGCAAAACACATATCATGTGACAAATAAAAATATAGCACCGAGTAAGATGTGCTGATAGTTTTGAAGACGAAAGATGGGATGCCTTCCGGGGCATCCCCAAGCTTAGGCGCTTGAGTCTTCCTTGAATATTACCTTGGGGTGCCTTGTGCATCCCCAATCTTAGGGTCTTTCCACTCCTTATTCTCCTCATCACGATATCTCACCCAAAACTTGAAAACTTCAATCACACAAAACTTAAGGGAACTTCGTGAGATAGGTTAGTATGATAAAGAGTAAACCCTGCACTTTGGTACCTTAAAATACAAGGTCTTCACATAATTCCTACTGTACCATATCATTTCAACAATTTATATTGAGAAATATAAGCCATAGAAACTAGAAAACAGGCAAACTATGCAATGAAAACAGAATCTGTCAGAAACAGAACAGTCTGTAATGATCTGAACAGTAACCATACTTCTTCTACTCCAAAAATTATGAAATAAATGGGTGGACGTGAGGAATTTGTCCATTAATCTTCCGCAAAAATAATCAACTCAAAAGCACTCATCTGTAAAAAATGACAGCTAATCTCGTGAGCGCAAAGTTTCTGTTTTTTACAGCAAGATCACATTAACTTTCACCCAAGTCTTCCCAAAGGTCTTACTTGGCACTTTATTGAAACAAAAGCTATAAAACATGATTAATACAGTAGCCTAATCATGTAGACACACAAAAACAGTAAGGGTAAATATTGGTTTGTCTCCCAACAAGCGCTTTTTCTTTAATGCATTTTAGCTAGGCATGTTGATTTCAATGATGCTCGCATAAAAGAAAAGGAGTTGAAACACAAAGAGAGCATCATGAAGAATATGACTAGCACATTTAAATATAACTCACTTCCTATGCCTAGGGATTTTGTGAGCACACAATTTATAGGAACAAAAGTCAACTAGCATAGGAAGGCAAAACAAGTATAACTTCAAAAGTTTAAGCACATAGAGAGGAAACTTGATATTATTGCAACTTCTACAAGCACATATTCCTCCCTCATAATAATTCTCAGTAGCATCATCGATAGCAACTTTGTTCTCACACTCAATTGGAACCTCTTCCGAAATAGTGGAATACTAACTAAAGTTGACACTCTTCCAAATCCACTTCCATAAATATCGTACGAAGATTCAACACCCTCCAAGATAGTGGGATCACTAATTCCTAAAGTTGACACTCTTCCAAACCCACTTTTAAATTATAGTATTATTCATACTCCAAAAGATATAAGTGAAGTTCATGGATCATTCTACAATTAATATAGACTAACCAATATCCAAGCTCAAAATATATAAGTGAAGCGCACGAAGCATTCTATAAAACCATACTCAAACGATTTAAGTGAAGCACAAAGAGCAATTCTATAAGATCATACTTAAAAGATATAAGTGAAGCACATGAAGTGTTCTATAAATCAATGAAGAGATATCTCATACTAGCATGATTTTTAGAGAAAAATAAAAACACAAAGGACACAAATCATGTGAACAAAACAAAAACCGAGGTATACCGATATTTGTTGAAGAAGAAAGATGGGATGCCAACCGGGGCATCCCCAAGCTTGGATGCTTGAGTATCCTTTGAAATATTTACTTGGGGGTGCCTTGGGCATCCCCAATCTTGAACTCTTGTCTCTCTTTATTCTTCTCACATCGGTAACTCCTCGTTCTTCAAACACTTCATTCACAAAAACTTAAACAAAAACTTGTGAGATCCGTTAGTGTAATAAAGCAAACTACCACTTTAAGGTACTGTAATTAACTCTTTCTTTGTTTGTATTGGTGTTAAACCTACTGTATTCCAACTTCTCTATGGTTCATACCCTTACATACTAGACATAGATGCATCAAAATAAGCAAACAACACAGGAAAAACAGAATCTGTCAAGAACAGGACAGTCTGTAGTAATCTGGAAGTTTAGTAAACTTCTGTCACTCCAACAATTATGAAATAAATTTGAAAAATTGAAAAATTTGCACAGAAGTAATGTGAAAAAAGTTTCAGACCCATTTTACTTTCCAGTAAAAAATTTAAATTCATGCACTACAGCCAAAGTTTCTGTTTTTGTTCTGCACATAGTAAGCAAGCAATCTTATCATACTAAAACCAAAGCTCGGCACATTATTTTTATAATACAATGGATATATACAAGGGGATAATTATTTACAGAGAAACTTTCATGAAAAATTCAACATTGTTTCTGTGAGCATGAACACAAGTGCTCAAGGTCGACCCTCACTTCTTCAATGCATAACTTTCCAATCACTTCTCTTTTTGAAAAACTTTTTTTAGGCATGAGAGGCAAGTAAATATTTTTTGGTATTTTCATTTTTTCAATTTTTTGTATGTTTCACCAACAACTAACAGAAGCAAAAAGGAAAAACAAAATCTACTTAGTGAAGAAAGCAAACAAGCACACACGAGAATATCAACCCCATGCTATTGCTCCCCGGCAACGGCGCCAGAAAAGAGCTTGATAATCCCCAAGTGCAAGGAATCATCGTAGCAATTCCCAAAGGTGGAAGTGATAAGTATGGAGTGTCTAACCCACAAGGAGCCAAAGGTAAGATCAATATTCTCTCAAGCCCTATCTGCCACTGATACAACTCTACGTGCACCGAACGTTTGCTTCCAACTAGAAACAAGAAATAAAACTGTGTTGTGGGTATGAAGAGGATAACTTTGTATGATATCAGAGAGCTAAAATATGAAAGTAGGTGTTGTTATCATAAAGTTAGAATATATTACTAAATAATATAAATAGCGAGTGTGGAATAATGATGGATCGGGGTGCGGAATTGTCCTAGGCAATTGTTAACAAGACCGATAGTCGTCATTGCAATTTCATATGAGGGAGAGGCATAAGCTAACATACTTTCTCTACTTGGATCATATGCACTTATGATTGGAACTCTAGCAAGCGTCCGCAACTACTAAAGATCATTAAGGTAAAACACAACCATAGCATTAAAGCATGAAGTCCTCTTTATTCCCATACACAACAACCCCCTTACTCGGGTTTGTGTTTCAGTCGCTCACCAACCCACTATAAGCGAATCATGAACGTATTGCAACACCCTACAGCGGGAATCCCTCATTCTTGCACGACACGGAGGGCACCATAGGACAGCACCAAGATAAAACATACAACTCGTACCAATCTAGACCATCAATCAACCCAAGGACAAAATATATCTACTCAAAACATCATCGGATGGCAACACATGATTGAATCATAATATGCGACATAAAGCACCATGTTCAAGTAGGGATTACAGCGGGGTGCGGGAGAGTGGACCGCATAAAAGAGATGACGATGGTGATGATGATGGTGATGTTGATGAAGACGATCACCGCGGCGATGATTCCCCTCCCGATGGCACTCCGGTGCCACCAAGAGAGAGGAGGAGAGGTTCTCCCCCTTGTGCTTCCTTCTCCATGGCTTTCCCCCTCTGGTCCTTGGCCTTCATGGCGATGATGGCCTCTCCGAGATCCTCCTCCATGGACTCCGGTGATGATGGCCCCCTCCGGCAGGCTGCCAGAGAGGGCCTAGATTGATTTCTCGTGGCTACAGAGGCTTGCGGCGGCGGAACTTCTGATCTAGGTTATTTCTCGAATGTTTCTGTATTTAAAGGAATTTTTGGCATTGGTTTCACGTCAAGGGGGGCTCCGGGCTGTCCACGAGATAGGGGGGCGCACCCTCCACTCTCGTGAGCAGCCCGGGACTCTTCTGGCCCAACTCTGATGCTCCGTGGTCTTCTTTTGGTCCATAAAAAATCATCAAAAATTGGCACGTCAATTGGACACCGTTTGGTATTCCTTTTCTGTAAAACTCAAAAACAAGGAGAAAACAGGAACTGGCACTGGCCTCTAAGTTAATAGGGTAGTCCCAAAAATCATATAAAATGGCATATAAATGCATATAAAACATCATAGATGGATAATATAATAGCATGAATACTTCACAAATTATAGATACGTTGGAGACGTATCACGGGCCAACTCGCTTGGCCATCTGGAGCAGATCGATTGCTACGCCCCTGGCCATCAGGTCAGGTTTGGAAGCCTGAACTACATGGCCGACATCCGTGGAGACTTGATCTTCGACAGATTCGAGCCCATGACAGGTACACCCTACAGCCACGATGAGCATGACCTAGATCTGCCATCGGACGGTTTTCAGGAGATTGCACCTGCAGCTGCTCTGGCTTTAGATCCAGTGCAGATCGTGCCATCCGGGACGGGAGGATGGACTCCGCCACGGAAGCCGCACACTCAACAGCAATAGAGCCAAACACAGATTTCACTGCCAATAAGGTCCGTGTGATCGGACCGTCGGACTCGTTTCTGGCCATAGGCTCCGAACCGCGCGTATCCGCGCCCATCAGATCTAACTGGGCACCGATCTTGGATTTCAGCTCCGCGGACATCTTTCAGCACTCGCCCTTGGGCGACGTGCTAAACTCATTGAAATCTCTCTCCTTGTTAGGAGACTCTTGGCCGAACTATGTCTGGCTTGAGTGGGAAGCGGACGACGAAGGAATTCGTTACCCACCCACCACCCACTTAATAGCCACTATTGACGACTTAACCGACATGCTTGATTTCGACTCCGAAGACATCGACGGTATGGACGACGATCCTGTAGAAGAACAGGAACCACCGCCCACAGGGCGCTGGACAGCCACCTCATCATATGACATATATATGGTGGACACACCCAAAGAAAACAATGGCGAGGATCAAAAGGATGCAACGAAGGGTAATCCTCCTGAGAAACAGCCGAAGAGCCGACGTCAGCGGCGCCGCTTTAAACCATGCTAGGGTAGAAACAGCGATACCGGCACAAGAGACAATAGCACTTCGGATGATGCCGAAGACAAAAACAATCCCGCCCAGCCAAGCTTTGAACACGCCGGATGGGAGGACGGGCAAGCTAGCCCCGATGAACAGGCAATGAATGAAGACTCGGAGGATGACAATTACATGCCCCCCTCCGAAGACGAGGTGAGCCTCGGCGATGAAGAATTTACCGTGCCTGAGGATCCCGTCGAGCAGGAGTGCTTCAAGCGCTGGCTTATAACCACTGCAAAGAGCCTGAAGAAAAAACAGCAGCAACTTCAAGCTGATCAAGATCTGCTCACTAATAGATGGACTAAAGTCCTGGTGGCTGAGGAATACGGACTCGAGCACCCCAACCAAAAGTTACCCGAAGCGCAGGTTGTTACCTCAATTCGAGGACGAGGCACTGGAGCCTATACTACCGGCGCAGGATGCTGTCGGCGTTCTAGGAACGGGGGTCCCCAGACTTGCCTGCCTGCGGCCTGCAGTGTGGCTCAAGCAGTGGCCGAGTACGACCCGTCTTCATCGACCAAAGTTCAAGACCCTTGCGAGGGGCCAAGCCTTGCAGGGAGGACAACCCAAGGCCTCCTCAGGGGCGGCCTCACCAGGCAGGCTCACGAGGAGGCAGAGAGATCAAGGCAAGGGGTACCTTGCGAGGTGCTCATGACGCAAGCCATGATGATCAAGACCAGGCAGGCGCCAGCCTGCGCAGTGTCCTCGTTTCCTCTTTGGTGCAAAGGGGGCAAGCACAGGCGCGGAGTACCGAGGCATCAAACAAAGGTTTCCATATCAGTGCAAATAGACCAAGACTAGCAGGACCGCAGGATGGAGGTCAGCGTGGAGCCCAAGACAGCGTCATCACCAGTGCCTTTGGCAGTCGAAGACCACCTTTAGTAAGGATAGCTTGTACTAGCTGTCCCCTTACAAAATGGCCGTTGTTGGCTTCCTTCCTGCTCAATACTTGGGAAGAGGACCAGGTCCTCTATAAATAGAGATAGCCACCACAGTAGGAAGGGATCAAATCCTAGACAAGTAGAACTCCACACCAGCTCAAGAACACCCCTCGCAAGGCTGTTCTTCCTCTGTACTGTTCATCATCAGCCCCAGAGGCAGTCCACCACTCCACACACTGGATTAGGGTATTACACCACAATGGTGGCCCGAACCAGTATAAACCTCGTGTCCCTTGTGTTGTTCATCGTGCTAGCTTAAAATCTCGGCGAGGTTGTGGGCGTGTTTCGGTAGGGAGAAGATCTTCGTGCCACCCCAGAGTTCGAACCTTAAGGGTTTTGCCGGAACACGATATCCGACAGATGCGGCTGACCGACCACCTCGTGGCCGAGACAAAGCGGCGTATCAGTCCGAACACCAGCCCGCACCCCATCGCCGAACAAATAGAAACACGATGGACAGGGGCTACACGCATGACCTGCAAGACGAATTGGAAAACAAAGCAAAACAGTCAAGATCGATCTACGGATCGCGGGGGTGTGCCCCAACACGTGACGATGACCGCCACGGCGGATATACTAAATACAAATCCGTCCGTGCTGAATATAGCAGACAGAATCATCCGAACTGCATCGCGGTGTATCCCGGCATAGAGGTGCCGCACACCCCCTATGCTGCACTGACGAAGTAATGGAGCATGAATTCCCAGAAGGGTTTAAACCCGTAAACGTTGAACCATATGATGGGACAACATACCCCGCGGTATGGATTGAAGATTTCCTTCTCCACATTCACATGGCCCACGGCGATGATCTCCACGTCATCAAATACCTCCCACTAAAACTCAAAGGACCAGCTCGACACTGGTTGAATAGTCTGTCGGGAAACTCCATTGGCAGTTGGGAGAACCTAGAAGACGCATTCCTTGACAACTTTCAGGGCACTTATGTGCAACCACCGGACGCTGATGACTTAAGTCACATAACCCAACAGCCCGGAGAGTCAGCCAGGAAATTCTGGACTTGGTTCTTAACTAAAAAGAACCAAATCATCGACTATTGGGATGCCGAAGCCCTAGCGGCCTTTAAGCATAACATCCGTGACGAGTGGCTCGCCCGACACCTCGGCCAAGAGAAGCCGAAGTGCATGGCAGCCCTTACGACACTCATGACCCACTTTTGTGCGGGCGAGGATAGTTAGTTGGCTCGTCGCAACAGGGCCTAAAGCAAGCTTGGAATTTCTACATCCAGAGATGACAACGGCAAGCCTCGACGCAGCAAACACAAGCGTCGAAATAACAGCGACAACGCCGAAGACACGACCGTCAATGCCAGATTCAGAGGCTCTAAGACCAGTCAAAGGACCAAACAACTCAAAAGAAATAGTCCGGGCATGTCTAGTCTGGACCGTATACTAGACCATCCATGTCAAATTCACGGCACCCCAGGAACACCAGCCAATCATACCAACGGATAATGCTGGGTCTTCAAACAGGCCAACAAGTCAAGTGTTGAAAGCAAGGAGAAGGGGTCGCAAAGCGATGATGATGACGAGGAGCCCCGGCCACCGAACACAGGAGGGCAAAAGAAGTTTCCCCCGCAAATTAAAACGGTGAATATGATACACGCCACCCATATTCCCAAAAGGGAGTGGAGGCGCACACTTAGGGACATCTACGCAATGGAGCTAGTCGCCCCAAAATATAAACCATGGTCGTTCGGCCCGATCACCTTTGACCGCAAGGATCGTCCGACCAATATCCTCGGGGCGGCTCAGCCGCACTAGTCCTTGACCCAATAATTGACGGATTCCACCTCATGCGAGTCCTTATGGACGGAGGTAGCAGTCTGAACCTGCTTTATCAGGATACAGTGCGCAGGATGGGTATCGACCCTTCAAAGATCAAACCCACTAAAACCACCTTTAAATGTGTCATACCAAGCGTTGAGGCCCGCTGTACAGGCTCCATCACTCTGTAAGTAGTCTTTGGACCCCCGGATAATTACCGCAACGAAGAGTTAATCTTTGATATCGTCCCTTTTCGCAGCAGCTATCACGCACTGCTCGGACGAACCGCGTTTGCTCGATTCAATGCGGTGCCACACTACACTTATCTTAAGCTCAAGATGTCTGGTCCACACGGTGTCATAACAGTTAATGGCAAAGTTGAACGCTCCCTCCGTACCGAAGAGCAGACTGCCGCCTTAGCAGTAGAAGCGCAGAGCGGCCTTTTTCAATCGAACCTTCATTCAACAGCCAGGCTCCCGGACACCGTCAAAAGAGTCTGAACTACTCCGCGGCAGGATAGCCCAGCTTGTCAAGAACTCAATTATCCACTTCGGCGATAGGCGGAGGCAAAGCTAGGTTAGGCCCCACAATGCGGCTTAACCGCTCCTTGGCACACAAACATTTTTTGCATTTTCTTTGCAGGTCCACTTTTCTCTAGGCCATCACTGGCAACCTAGCGACCGGACCTATGAAGGGACGAACATACTGTTCGCACATGAACACTTCACCGTGTACCTCCAACGCCGAGGGTGATGCACCGAAGCTCACATCGAAGGAGACCCGTCCGGAAGCGCGGTACGCAAGCAATCCGGCAGGCGCTTTTGAGGAACCGAAACCCCACATGCCCGGGAGGGACCCTGTCAGGACGTGCGGCAGCTATGGCCTGCCCTAGGTCAACTTGATCGCCCTTAGGGCCTCGAGGTTCGCCACCCTACGACAAGAAGAACAGACGAAGAACGAGGAAGAATAAGAACTAGGGTTAAGAAGAAAAGATAAAAGATAAAAAGTGGTAGATGATTCGTTCGATTGTGTGTTGTTGTTCAATCGGCCGTCACCTTTTATCTATATAAGAGGCGGATGGACTTCCCGTACAAGAAAAGGACTTGCCTAGCCGTCCAAATCATCAAAAACTAATAAAACACGGACTATTCACGACCCCCGGCCCGGATGTCCGGCTCAAGGCCCGGATGATCCGGCCTAGCCCAGTTTTCTGATAGCAGCTCACTGTTTTGGCGCTATAATCCACATACGACCTTGGATTTGGACGTTTTTAAATAAAAAACAACCACCTTGATGGGACGCACAACTTTCATGTTGAACACTTTTTGATCTGAGGCCATATTGAGGGTGTTTCGGGCCGTTTTCTAAAGTCTACAGCAGAAAAACTTCTTTGGACGTCCGACCGATTGCCCGGATTGTCCGGCCTTTACCCGGATCATCCAGGACCTGACCCACATCATCAGGCTTCATCGCCAACCTTCTGGAATCTTGGTGCTCCAATTACCCGGATGATCCGGACCCCTGCCCGGATGATCTGGACAACATTGCTGCAGCGCACAGTTTTACCTATAACTTTTGCATACGACCTCAGATGAGGATGATCTTTATATCAAAACCATCCGTTTCGATGAGACAAAGAACTTTGGAGTTGTATCTTTTTCCATCAGAGGCCGTATTAATTATGTTTCATGCCATTCTTTAATCTGGTGTCAATACGAGCATCTCTAAGATTGGCATAACTTTTGCATCCGAGCTTCGTTTTGGACCATCTCTATATTTATTTTGATCAGCTTGAAGAGAGCCATCCAGTGGTGACATGAACTCATAATTTTAACATCATCTCATTATAGCCTCAAGTCACTGTTTGCGATCATGCCATTTTCGAGCGTCAACACATGCCCCCTATTTTTTGGCAAAGCTAGCGTGCCGAAAAATAACTTGTACTGTTGGTTCTAAGGATGATGTCATCACTCCATTGGCCACTTTGCATGTTCTTAGGGCGATAAATATATATTGGCCATTATTTATTTGAATCCTTGATGCAAACTTTGGTGAAACCTTCTCAACTTCATTAACAATCCAATGATAAAGTTCCATAGATATGTATCTCAAGGTCATCCTCGGAACCATATTATTCACCCTTTTGCTAGGATTTTGCAGATAATCAACAATAAACTTTCTTCAATCCTTACTTTCGCCTGCATAAGAAAATTTCATTAGTGGCCGAAGCAGTGGACTTCGGTTCGGCCTTACCTATTCTGATGAGACTAAGCATCGGCTATTGATAGAAATACAATGCACGATGAGTAACATAATAGCCGGATGCTTTGCTGTGCCAACACTTTTGAATTGTCATGTCTAGATGTGGGAATAATTTCAAAGCAACCCAAGGAGGATATTACATCTAGACGTGCCTCAAGATAATTTAAAAGTGATTTATCAAAACATTGATAACCCTTGGATATTTGTTGCACTACTCATAACGAATCACCGAAAGCCTCAATATGTATAGCAGTCACAACAAAGAAAAGCTCCAAGCCGAATAAAAATGCATTCGGCTTTGATCATTTGTGCAAACATATTTTAAGAGGCATGAGACTTCACAGAACAGCACTATATGGAGATATATAAACAACACCGACACCATGGCCATTGTTATGAATTCAACTATCAAAACATAATCTCCCTAGTACTTGTCTCGCTCCCCAATCGAACTAAGGACGATGTTAGAATACTACACCGGCCATACTTTGACATATTCTTAGGGCGATAGGTGGATATCGGCTGTTAACATAATGTCCATGTAAACTTCATTCAAAGCACATATAGCCGAAATAAACAAATGAAATGACAAATCAAGTATTTTGTCCCTTTGGATCAGCAACAAACTTGTAGCTAATCAAATGTATAGGGACTTGGTAATACCCTTTCATGATGTAAGAAATTATATGGCATCCATGTATTAAAATAAGCCCATTGAGGGTTACCAATCATACCTGATGACGAATTCCATGGCATAGGCGTTAATGGCATAGTTGAAGAATATGGATAATGTGTAGAACGAAGATGCTGAAACCTTCAGCCTGGTCCTTCATAGTTTTCACTCTTTTCCTTCTTCACCTTTGTCGCACTTCTTATAATGGAAGCTTGCACATAATTCTTATTTTGAGCACTTCCTTTGGGAACCCATGCCATGTTCCTTTCTTCAAGTTCTTGTGCACTAAGTTTTTGTAATTTCTTCTTTTGCCAATATGATAAGCTGAGTGGGCACCCCGGCTGCGATTTTGTTTGAAGCAATGGCAATTCTTGTTTTAACTTGTGCACTCTCAACTTCTTCTCTTCAGATTTGGCACTTGATTGACTTGCCTCGTTGCCTTTTGTAGCCAATGTCAACACTTTAATTTGCTCTTTTTCATTTGAGATCATATCTGAAGTGGCACTCTTACGACCATCTCTTTTGATGCGATAGACTTGCTCAACCACCTCTTTCTTCTTTCTTGAGCTCCGGACTGATTCCTTATAATTGAAACAGTCGTTGACATGTGATTTTTCAAATGTAGATCTTCTCGGAGCTGCATGAGTTGGTGAAATGGTCTAAAGTAAGATAGAGAATGTGCCCTTGTATCATACCTATCCCATCATGGATATGATTCTATATGAGCATAGGAAGGCATCCACGGCATTGGATTGACGGACCAAAATAAGGATATGAATATGTTGGATTAAAATTCTCACTTATACCGATACTTATATTTGCGCCTTGGGGTGATCTTGGTTTCTTTGCATGATTCGGCTGATAAGTATTCTTCTCTTCACTTTTCTTTTGATATTTATCCAATAATTCAGCAAAGGTCATTTTTGATTTGTTACACTTACACCTATTTCAACCTTTGTTCTCTTTCGGTTCGCTTTCATTGATCATTGGATTTGCTTGCTGCCCCCCGGTCCTTGGCGTCTTCATTGTAGCTTCGATGGAATTCTCGCCCTCAAGATTATGTTCATTATTCTCTTCAAAAACTTCTTTACTTGAAAGCTTGATCCCATCACCTGCAGTTTTTACCTTCTCTTTAAACAGATCGGCTTGAAGCAGCCGACGCAAAAACTTTCTGCCATTGGGACCAATCGGAATAGACTGGTCATCTCTTGGTGTCTCAACAAATTTCAATCGTCCTTTATAAATGGCCGATTTAACTATTTGACGAAAGATGTTGCAATCCTCAAAATTATGCTTGGACGAATCATGCAACTTACAATACATTCGTCCCTGGATAGATGGCTCAACATGGTGATCAAGAATTCTAATATAATTATTTCTCAACAGCAAATCAAATATTTGATAACACATGCTTGAATTGAAGGTAATTTTTTTTATTCTCTAGCCGACCTTGTTGTGAGAACGGCTTTGGAGTTAAGCAAACGAATGGTTCAGATTTTGCATCACCCCATTCGACTATTCATTGTGTTTTGCAGTGTATCTCCGATGTCTTTGGATAAGAAACTATACTAGCATCGGTTTGCTCAGAAGATTTTAACCTTGTCTTTAAATTTCTGAAATGAAAATAGCTAGAACACATATGTCTCAATTGACACCAATCGCAAGCCAAGTATGAAACAAGCAAAGCTACCCAAGTAGACATAAACTTTTGATAAAGCAATGGAGAAAACTTTGGCTACAATAGTAAGTCACTATCGGTCTTTATAAATGGCACAATAGGTTGACCGATATAGTCTATAACAATTTTATTGCTAACAAGTAAATTACCCTTCTTCATTGGTCTTTCAAAATTACTTATGAGAATTCTTTTTATAGAAGCATCGATAATAAAGTTGTGACCAAATTGAAAGATAGGCAAATCACTTGCTAGACATACCTCTTCAATTACATTGGGAGAGCATGATGGTTGTATCACTTGAATAATACTTTGTTCCACTTTTGACTGACTCTCCAATGCCTTGGCATACTCTTTTTCTTTGATAGATTCAGAACACATACTATTTGATTCGGCTTTTTCAATAACCGAATTTTCTTCGTTACCTGAATCAATACTTTTCTCCTTTTGAATTTGTAAGGCTTCTCGCTCTTGTCTTATTTTAGCAAACATCTCAGCTTGGCGAGCTTTAAACCTTTTCATCTCAATTTCCATCCACTTCTAATGAGATTGCCCCCAATACTTTGAGACTCTTTTGGCAATGAGGTGCCGAAACTTTACAATTGTTTAGGGGGTACATTGGTTGCTACAGAACTAGGTGAATGCATCATTTGCACAACTCTTGGTTTTACAGCAGCATAGTCATGAGGCTTCCCGGTTTCTATTAGTTCTTGACGAATAGAGTTGCACAAATACCAAGAGAATGTAAGCTTGTTTTCAATTACCCAGTCTAGATACGGTTGCCCCCCAATGCCTCTAAACTCTTTCGGCAATGAGATGTTGCCGAAATTCTGTAATTGTGTAGGGGGGACATGATATGCCACGGTAGTAGTAGGTGAAGGCATTTCTGCTCCTGTAGAAGTTTCACTGATTCGGCCATGACCATGAAGGTGCGGAGCCGAATTATGGACATCAACAGTTGTGTATGGTGCCAAAAAATTAGTAGCGTTATGTGTAGCATATGATGTTTGAGGGTAATTGGCCAAATAACTAGTAGTAACATGGCCAATTCCCCTATCCACCGGCACGTTTGGATTAACGTACTGCAAGTTATTTGTCGATGAATAAAAACTTGAAACACTTTGTTGCATACCATTGGAAGTTCCTACATAGGGTGTCTCAACTTGATTAACCGAACTCATCATGTTATCCATCAGCATATAAATTTGTGGGGTTGCCGATGCATGGGAGTTGGGATACATATGTTGCATGTTGCTAAAATTATATGAGGTAGAATCATGGAGATTTTGTTGCATCGGCCCTTGCACATAATTAGATGCATGATTGATGAAACTAGGGCTAGCCGATACATTATGCTCATTAAGCAATCTAGCAACAACATATGAATTATTCGCATCTACAAAGGAGAATTGGGTATTCATATTACCTTTGTAGATCACAACTTCTTGATGACGATCTCTTCGTAGCAAGAACGGGCCGGAGACCGTTCAAAGCTTCATTCCCAACGGAGTCGCCAAAAAGTGTGTTCGCACACGAACACGTCACCGTGTACGTCCAATGCCGAGGGTGATGCACCGCAGCTCACGTCGAAGGAGACCCGTCCGGAAGCGCGGTACACAAGCAATCCGGCAGGCACTTTTGAGGACCCGAAACCCCACACGCCCGGGAGGGACCCCGTTAGGGCGCGCGGTGGCTATGGGCTGCCCTAGGTTGACCTGATCACCCTTAGGGCCTCGAGGTTCGCTGCCCTGCAACAAGAAGAACAGACGAAGAACGAGGAAGAAGAAGAACTAGGGTTAAGAAGAAAAGATAAAAGATAAAAAGTGGTAGATGATTTGTTCGATTGTGTGTTGTTGTTCAATCGGCCGTCACCTTTTATCTATATAAGAGGGGCATGGACTTCCCGTACAAGAAAAGGACTTGCCTGGCCGTCCAAATCATCAAAACCTAATAAAACACGGACTATTCACGACCGCCGGCCCGGATGTCCGGCTCAAGGCCCGGATGATTCGACCTAGCCCAGTTTTCTGACAGCAGCTCACTGTGTTGGCTCTAGAATCCACATACAACCTTGGATTTGGATTTTTTATATCAAAAACAACCGCCTAGACGAGACGCGCAACTTTCATGTTGAACACTTTTTGATGTGAGGCCATCTTGACGGTGTTTCGGGCCGTTTTCTAAAGTCTACAGCAGAAAAACTTGTCCGGACGTCCGGACGATTGCCCAGATTGTCCGGCCTTTACCCGGATCATCCGGCTTCAGCGCCAACCTTCTGGAATCTTGGTACTCCAATTACCCGGATGATTCGGACCCTGGCCCGGATGATCTGGCCAACATTACTACAACGCACGGTTTTGCCTATAACTTTTGCATACGACCTCGGATGAGGATGATCTTTATATCAAAATCGTCCGTTTCAATGAGGCGAAGAACTTTGCAGTTGTAACTTTTTCCATCATAGGCCGTCTTAATTAGGTTTCATGCCATTCTTTAATCTGGTGTCAATACGAGCATCTCTAAGATTGGCATAACTTTTGCATCCGAGCTTCGTTTTGGACCATCTCTATAGTTATTTTGATCGGCTTGAAGAGAGCCATCTAGTGGTGACATGAACTCATAATTTTAACATCATGTCGTTATAGCCTCAAGTCACTCTTTTTGATCATGCCATTTTCGAGCGTCAACACATACCAAGGAGGAAAACAGCTGGAACGCGTAAGGGAATCCTTAGATATTCCCCTTGATGATCATCCGGATCCGCACACAACCCCCACTGGTCTCAGCAGGTTCCGAAGTCATTTTTCTTTTTATCACACTATTTGTATTCGTATGCCTCGATGTATTATTCAATTACAACATGCGGTTTTATATGACGCTTACTTGTTGTTCTTTCTTATTGATATTTTTTGTCAAGTGGCAGTCGTACACTACGGTACGCCTTAATATGTCAGGGGCCTCGTTGTACCCACAATACGGCAACAAAGTCCGAACATCCTCAGGGTCGTTCGGCACCCCGAACTTATAGCATTATATGCATCAGCTCCGAATCATGTCTTGGGTCAATAGTTGGGTTGCCCGGCTCTGTGCTTGCTACCCTATGTTCCGCTATATCAGCTAGGGTAGTAAAGGGAGAACTACTGTGATTGTGTCCCGGTTCTTCCGGATGAGCACCTCAGTAGAGAAATCCGAAAACTGACTGTCATGATGCAGCGAGAGCTGGTCAGCTGTTCGACAGGTTACAAAATCTTTAGGGATTTCTTCCGCATTATGCGATAACTAATGCAGCGTGCGATGGACCGGCTTTTTTCTTCCGATCAGGTGCTTATAGAGCCCCTAGGGCGGTCTTCCGAACACCAGGGGCTGCGCCTACCTTTCTTTTCTCAAACTCCTATGGCTAAGTGAGGGTGATAAAGCCTTATAGTCCAATTGCATGTTTCGTTGCGCTGAACATCTCCTTCAAGGACCCAAAATTGGGGTAAAGAGTGTTCAAGTTTATCCCGAACACCCCCATACTTCCTACGTGGGGGCAGAAGCCGACGACTGGCCAACTCTCAGGATTAATATATAAAACGGCCGCACAGGAGGTAAAATTTTCCAAATAACATGCATTATATTATATAAACAACCTTGTTCAACATTACAAAGGATAACATGAATGTATTCATGGGAATATAATATCTTTGCCACATTGCTCCGCTACAAGGCAGGATCCTTTCAGGACACTATCATAATATAACTCGGGCATGCGGTGCTCCTTCCCCGCAGGCGGTCCTTCAGTCATCAGCTTTACGGCATCCATCTTCGCCCAGTGCACCTTCCATACAGATCGACCGCTTGATGACTTCAAGTCGAGGGCAGGCACTTACAAGCCGCTTCATGAGCCCGAAGTAGCTGCTGGGAATCGCCTCGGCGGGCCATAGCCGGATAATTAAATCCTTCATGACTAGTTCGGCCGGCCTATGCAGCTCGATCAGCTGTTTCAGTTGATCGGCAAAGGGCACTGGATGCTCTGGCGCCAGATATTGCGACAAGAATAACTTCTCCATAGAGCTCCTTTCTTCGGCTCGGTAGAATTGTGCGGCATCAGATACGCTGCGCGGCAGCTCCGCAAACACCCCTGGAGAAATCCGAATTCGGATTAGTAACATGATTTTCTTCCTTCAAATATTTGCTTTGCATACAAAAAGCCTCACCCGGCGCGATCTTTCTGGCCTCCTAGATTTCCGGAAGGGCGCCTTAGGCTTCGCCCCGGGCATCGTGTGCGGCTTGACGAGCCTTGTTGAGTTCGGATTCTTTCTCCGTTAAACTCTGCTCTAAGGTCTCACACTTCTTCACGGCCTCTTGGAGCTCTTGCCGAACTTCAATAACCCTGGCCTCATGCTTTTTCACGAAGGGCCTGCTCTTTGGCCGCCTTCTTCTCGGCCTCGGCCACTACCTTTCTAAGAGCCTCGACTTCAGCCATCGCTCCTAGAGCACATCATGAATTTTTTTGTCATACTCAATTATTCATTCGTACTGAATGCGAACAAGGTTTTTTGCATACCTTGGTTATCCTTCAACTTCTTCTTCACTTGGCCGAGCTCTTCTGCGGCTTGCTCCAGACTCTGCTTCAGTCTGGAGACTTCCGCAGTATGAGAGGTGGCAGTCACTACAGACGCCTGCTTAGAAAAGCAAAAGAGAGAGAGGTACTACAAGATAAGTCTCGTGCGAACATATATTTGATCCTCTGTCCGGCTTTTGCTTCCGAACACCGAACAGTGTATCAGGGGATACTATCTATACTACGACACTCTTTAAAACCTCACAACATACCTCAAAGCCCGTTATAAGGCTAATGCAGGCTTCAGTCAGCCCGCTTCCGGCAGACTGAATCTTCTCAATCACCGCACCCATAAGGGCATGGTGTTCTTCAATGATGGAAGCATTCTTCAGCGCTGCAGATAAGGTATCCGGCACCTATTGTTGGGCAGAGGTTGCCGGTGGAACAAGTGCACCCCCTTTTGTCGAGGGAGGTTGCCTGCCTGATTCCGGAGCCGTGTTGGTCTCCGGAACTATGTCCGGCAGGGGGCCAAATTCAAGATGGACCCCGCCGTCAGTGTCCATGGGGGCCTTTTCCTCCGTGTGTCCGATCGCCGAGGTTTGACCCTCTGGCGCCGCCTTGACGGTCCCCCCGGCTCCTCCTTGGCCTGGGTCCATTTGGGATGATATCTCGATGTCATCCACGTGTTTGGGGGAAGGAGCCGTCGGGGGAGTCCCGCTGTCCATAGCGTCCGAACCCAGTAAGTCCTCTGATGAGGATTGCTCAGCGCGGGACTGGGTCGGACTGCAAAAAAGGCGTGACTCAATGCGTTAAACACTATATGATAGTGAGTCTGGATATACAAACGTGTCTGGGTTATATATACTCATGATTTAACCAGGGGCTGGACCCTGGGATCCCACTCTGGGCTGCTGTCGGTGGCGGTGGCGGATTCATCCGGAAAGGTTTTTTTCCCTTCTTAGGTGATTCAGCCTCCAAGTGTGTGGAGGCCATCCTTTTCTTTCTCCCCCTCGCTGGGGGGGTCGACCTTCCTGCTCTTCTTCGTCCTCTTTGGAGGAAGAGCGGGCCTCGGAGTCTTCAGATACTATGTCCGAAGTACCTTGGCGATGAAGGCCGCCCCTGGTCTCTTTGGCCTCTTTCTTGGCTTTATTCTTCGGCGCCTTGTAGGGCGCCGGGACCAACATCTTTGTTAGAAGTGGGCCGGCTTGTTCTTCTGGTAGCGGGGCCGGGCAGTAGATCCGCCCTG
Source organism: Triticum dicoccoides (assembly GCF_002162155.2). NCBI lineage: Eukaryota > Viridiplantae > Streptophyta > Magnoliopsida > Poales > Poaceae > Triticum > Triticum dicoccoides. Next base: position 97,019,534 of record NC_041391.1, on the reverse strand, counting down.
CCTTCTTAATCCATCCCTAAGAGAGTTGTTGGAAAATACATTAAGCATTTCCCTTGGATTATGCAGATAAAGCATATGACTTGCCAACATACGAAGACTTACCGAACTCGTGGGTCGGGACAATTGGTACCCGCGGTCCTCGGCTGAATCCGCCCACGATTTGCCAGACTTAAAGAGCACCCTCCAGATGTTTTCGTGCGATGAGCCGAAGACCCCTAGTAGGGTCTGGTGCTTGGCCGGGTTGAATTCCCATAAATTGCAAGCCCTGCATTGACAAGGGAGAGTCCGGTGAACTAACATCGCCTGGACTACATCAACAAGTTTTATGTTCTTGTCTTCCATACCCTTGAGACGCACGTGGAGCACCGCCAGCTCGTCTATCAAAGACCAATTCAGGCCCTTCTTGGGCTAGGACGTAAGCCTCAATGGAGCTCCGGATCGGAATTCGGGAGCCGCGGCCCATTTTGTGCCGCGTGGCTTGGTGACATAGAACCACTGTTGTTGCCACCCTTTGACGGAATCATTGAAGGTACCTGATGGCCATGTAACGTTGGGCATCTTGCTCACCATGGCTCCTACGCACTCAGCTTGCTCACCGTTCACCACCTTGGGCTTCACATTGAAAATCTTCAGCCATAATCCGAAGTGTGGAGAGATGCGGAGGAAGGCCTCGCACACGACGATGAATGTCAAGATGTTGAGGAAGGAACTAGGGGATAGATCATGAAAATCGATCCCATAGTAATACATAAGGCCGCGAACGAATGGGTGGAGGGGAAACCCTAGACCGCGGTCAAAGTGAGGGAGGAATACAACCCTCTCATGAGGTTCCAGAGTAGGGACAATCTGTCCCACCGTTGGAAGGCGGTGGCTGATCTTCTTGGCCAGATACCCGGCCTCCCGAAGTTTCTTAATATCCTTCTCCTAGACGGTAGAGGCCATCCACTTGCCTCCGGCTCCAGATCTGGACATTTTCAGAATGCCTTTGTGGGCGGAGAAGGCGAATGCTTGGGCGCTGGATCTCGAGCGAAAGAGAGTAGGCGAAAGAAGAAGAAGGCGTGGGTGAAAAAGGGGAATCCTTGTCTCTTTATAAAGGCAGCAGAAATAATTTGCCTCCCCACTTGCCCTAGAAACTTGCTTATTCCCCAAGCGCCACGCTAATGGCGCGGTTGGCTTACCCATGCCCGTATTGATGAGAATCCCGTGATAAGGGGACACGATCTCTGCTTCGACAAGACATGCCAATAAAACCGCCTCGCAAGATGTGTAGTGGCAGGTTGATAATACGGTTCGAATAATGACCGGGCCGCGGCATGATGTCACGCTATGGAAAAGTTGTCAGCAGAGTAGACTCATGGAATATTGTACTCTCTATGGTGGTATGTGGAACTGGTTTTGCAGAGTCATACACGATTCTTGTGTTCAAGATCTATTTTGGAGTATTCGGAGAAAGAACCCGCCTTGCCATGTCGAAGACAATCTGCACGCCGGACTCATCGTCATTGAAGCTTGGTTCAGGGGCTACTGAGGGAGTCCTGGATTAGGGGGTCCTCGGACAGCCGGACTATATGCTTATGCCGGACTGATGGACTATGAAGATACAAGATTGAAGACTTCGTCCCGTGTCCGGGTGGGACTCTCCTTTGCGTGGAAGGCAAGCTCGGCAATTCGGATATGTAGATTCCCTTCTCTGTAACCGACTCTGTGTAACCCTATCCCCCTCCGGTGTCTATATAAACCGGAGGATTTAGTCCGTAGGACAAGAACAATAATCATAATCATAGGCTAGCTTCTAGGGTTTAGCCTCTTCGATCTCGTGGTAGATCAACTCTTGTAATACTCATATCATCAAGATCAACCAAGCAGGAAGTAGGGTATTACCTCCATAGAGAGGGCCCGAACCTGGGTAAACATCGTGTCCCCCGCCTCCTATTACCATTAGCCTTAGACGCACAGTTCGGGACCCCCTACCCGAGATCCGCCGGTTTTGACACCGACAATTGGCAAGCCATAGAACAAGACCGACGCAGACGATAATGTTACTATTTACAAAGCTTGACTTGTTGCGAAAGGTTTTTGACAAGTTCAAGAAGTTGACTACGATGAGACTTTATCACCCGTAGCGATGCTTAAGTCTGTGTGAATCATGTTAGCAATTGCTGCATTTTATGATTATGAAATTTGGCAAATGGATGTCAAAATTGCATTCCTAAATGGATTTCTAGAAGAAGAGTTGTATATGATGCAACCAGAAGGTTTTGTCGATCCAAAGGGTGCTAACAAAGTGTGCAATCTCCAGCGATCCATTTATGGACTGGTGCAAGCCTCTCGGAGTTGGAATAAACACTTTGATAGTGTGATCAAAGCATATGGTTTTATACAGACTTTTGGAGAAGCCTCTATTTACAAGAAAGTGAGTGGGAGCTTTGTAGCATTTCTAGTCTTATATGTAGATGACATATTGTTTATTGGAAATGATATAGAATTTCTGGATATCATAAAGGGATACCTGAATAAGATTTTTTCTATGAAAGACCTCGGAGAAGCTGCTTACATATTGGGCATCAAGATCTATAGAGATAGATCAAGACACTTAATTGGACTTTCACAAAGCACATACCTTGATAAAGTTTTGAAGAAGTTCAAAATGGATCAGGCAAAGAAAGGGTTCTTGCCTGTATTACAAGGTGTGAAGTTGAGTCAGACTCAATGCCCGACCACTGTAGAAGATAGAGAGAAAATGAAGGTCATTCCCTATGCTTCAGACATAGCTTCTATCATGTATGCAATGCTGTGTACCAGACCTGATGTATGTCTTGCTATAAGCATAGCAGAGAGGTACCAAAGTAATCCTGAAGTGGAGCACCTGTAGAGCACCTTTATAATCACCAAGTTACGTTGTGATGTTTGATAGCACACAAGGTGTTCCTCCGGTATTCGGGAGTTGCATAATCTCATAGTCTGAGGAACATGTATAAGTCATGAAGAGAGCAATAGCAATGAAACTGTAATGATCATAATGCTAAGCTAACAGATGGGTCATGTCCATCACATCATTCTCATAATGCTGTGATCCCGTTCATCAAATGACAACACATGTCTATGGTTAGGAAACATAACCATCTTTGATTAACGAGCTAGTCAAGTAGAGGCATACTAGGGACACTATGTTTTGTCTATGTATTCACACATGTACTAAGTTTCCGGTTAATACAATTATAGCATGAATAATAAACATTTATCATGAATTAAGTAAATAAATAATAACTTTATTATTGCCTCTAGGGCATATTTCCTTCAGTCCCCCACTTGCACTAGAGTCAATAATCTAGTTCACATCGCCATGTGATTTAACACCAATAGTTCACATCTGTATGTGATTAACACCCATAGTTCACATCGCCATGTGACCAATACCCAAAGGGTTTACTAGAATCAATAATCTAGTTCACATCGCTATGTGATTAACACCCAAAGAGTACTAAGGTGTGATCATGTTTTGCTTGTGAGAGAAGTTTAGTCAACGGGTCTGTCACATTCAGAGCCGTATGTATTTTGCAAATATTCTATGTCTACAATGCTCTCATGGAGCTACTCTAGATAATTTCTCCCACTTTCAATATGCATCCAGATTGAGACTTAGAGTCATCTGGATCGGTGTAAAAGCTTGCATCGACGTAACTCTTTACGATGAACTCTTTATCACCTCCATAACCGAGAAATATTTCCTTAGTCCGCACTAAGGATAATTTTGACTGTTGTCCAGTGATCTACTCTTAGATCACTATTGTACCCCCTTTCCAAACTCATGGCAAGGTGCACAATAGGTCTGGTACACAGCACATCATACTTTATAGAACCTATGACTGTGGCATAGGGAATGACTTTCATTCTTTTTCTATCTTCAGCCGTGGTCGGGCTTTGAGTCTTACTCAACTTTACACCTTGTAATACAGGCAATAACTTCTTCTTTGACTGATCCATTTTGAACTCTTTCAAAAACTTGTCAAGGTATGTATTCATTGAAAAATCTTATCAAACGTCTTGATCTATCTCTATATATCTTGATGCCCAATATATAAGCAACTTCGCCGAGGTCTTTCTTTTGAAAAACTCCTTTCAAACTCTCCTTTATGCTTTCTAGAAAATTCTACATCATTTCCGATCAACAATATGTAATTCACATATACTTATCAGAAAGGCTATAGTGCTCCCACTCACTTTCTTGTAAATACAGGCTTCACTACAAGTCTGTATAAAACTATATGCTTTGATCAACTCATCAAGGCGTATATTCCAACTCTGAGATGCTTGCACCAGTCCATAGATGGATCGCTGGAGCTTGCACACCTTTTTAGTACCTTTAGGATTGACAAAAGCTTCTGGTTACATCATATACAACTCTTCTTTAAGAAATATCCATTTAAGGAATGTAGTTTTGACATCCATTTGCCAGATTTCATAAAATATGGCAACTGCTAACATGATTCGGACGGATTTAAGCATCACTACAGTTGAGAAAATCACATTGTAGTCAACACCTTGAACTTGTCGAAAACCTTTTTGCGACAAGTCGAGCTTTTTAGATAGTAACACTACTATCAGTGTCCATCTTCCTTTTGAAGATCCATTTATTTAATATGGCTTGCCGACCATCGAGCAATTCCACCAAAGTCCACACTTTGTTCTCATAAATGGATCCCATCTCAGATTTCAGGGCCTCAAGCCATTTCGCGGAATTTGAGCTCATCATCGCTTCCTCATAGTTCGTAGGTTCATCATGGTCTAGTAACATGACTTCTAGAATAGGATTACCGTACCACTCTGGTGCGGACCGTACTCTGGAAGACCTACGAGGTTCTGTAGTAACTTGATCTGAAGTTTCATGATCATCATAATTAGCTTCCTCACTGATTGGTGTAGGAATCACTGGAACTGATTTCTGTGATGAACTACTTTCCAATTCGGGAGAAGGTACAATTACCTCATCAAGCTCTACTTTCCTCCCACTCACTTCTTTCGAGAGAAACTCCTTCTCTAGAAAGGATCCTTTCTTAGCAACGAATATCTTGCCTTCAGATCTGTGATAGAAGGTGTACCCAACAGTTTCCTTTGGGTATCCTATGAAGACGCAGTTCTCTGATTTGGGTTCGAGCTTATTAGGTTGAAGCTTTTTCACATAAGCATCGCAACCCCAAACTTTAAGAAACGACAACTTTGATTTCTTGCCAAACCATAGTTCCATAAGGCGTCGTCTCAACGGATTTTATGGTGCCCTCTTTAACGTGAATGTAGCTATCTCTAATGCATAACCCCAAAACGATAGTGGTAAATTGGTAAGAGACATCATAGATCGCACCATATCCAGTAAAGTGTGGTTACGATGTTCAGACACACCATTACGCTGTGGTGTTCCAGGAGGCATGAGTTGTGAAACTATTCCACATTGTTTTAAATGAAGGCCAAACTCGTAACTCAAATATTCTCCTCCACGATCAGATCGTAGAAACTTTATTTTCTTGTTACGATGATTCTCCACTTCACTCTGAAATTCTTTGAACTTTTCAAATGTTTCAGACTTGTGTTTCATTAAGTAGATATATCCATATCTGCTCAAATCATCTATGAAGGTCAGAAAATAACGATACCCGCGACGAGCATCAACACTCATTGGATCGCATACATCGGAATGTATTATTTCCAATAAGTCAGTAGCTCGTTCCATTGTTCTAGAGAATGGAGATTTAGTCATCTTGCCCATGAGGTACCGTTCGCAAGCACCAAGTGATTCAAAATAAAGTGATGCCAAAAGTCCATCTGCATGGAGTTTCTTCATGCGCTTTATGCCGATATGACCCAAACGGCGGTGCCACAAATAAGTTGCACTATCATTATCAACTTTGCATCTTTTGTCATCAATATTATGTGTATCATTATGATCGAGATTCAATAAACCATCAAGATTGGGTGTATGACCATAGAAGGTTTTATTCATGTAAACATAATAACAATTATCCTCTATCTTAAATGAATAACTGTATTGCAATAAACATGATCTAATCATATTCATGCTCAACGCAAACATCAAATAACATTTATTTAGGTTCGACACTAATCCCTAAAGTATAGGGAGTGTGCGATGATGATCATATCAATCTTGGAACCACTTCCAACATACATCATCACTTCACCTTCACCGAACAAGTATCAAATACCCAGGAATTACTATGAGCACTAGTAAGGTACACATCAATAATATGTATATCAAATATACCTTTGTTCACTTTGCCATCCTTCTTATCCGCCAAATATTGTGGGTAACTCCACTTTGAGTGACCATTTCCTTTGTAGTAGAAGCACTTAGTTTCAGGCTTAGGTACATCTTTGGGCTTCTTCACGGGAGTGAAAACTTGCTTGCCATTCTTCTTGAAGTTCCCTTTCTTTCCCTTTTCCCTTTACTTGAAACTAGTGGTCTTGTTTAATCATCAACACTTGATGATTTTCCTTAATTTCTACATTCGTTGATGTCAGCATCACGAAGAGTTCAGGAATTTCTTTCGTCATCCCTTGCATATTATAGTTCATCAGGAAGTTCCAGAAACTTGGTGATGGTGACTAGAGAACTTTGTCAATCACTATCTTATCTGGAAGATTAACTCCCACTTGATTCAAGCGATTGTAGTACCCAGACAATATGAGCACGTGCTCACTGCTTGAGCTATTCTCCTCCATCTTTTAGCTATAGAACTTGTTGGAGACTTCATATCTCTCAACTCGGGTATTTTCTTGAAATATTAACTTCAACTTCTCGAACATCTCATATGGTCCTTGATGTTCAAAACGTCTTTGAAGTCCCAATTCTAAGCCGTAAAGCATGGTGCACTAAACTATCAAGTAGTCATCATATTAAGCTAGCAAAACGTTCATAATGTCTGCATCTTCTCCTGCAATAGTTTTGTCACCTAGTAGTGCCTCAAGGACATAATTCTTCTGTGCAGCAATGAGGATACACCTCAGATCATGGAGCCAGTCCGTATCATTGCTATTATCCACTTTCAACTTAGTTTTCTCTAGGAACATATAAAAAACATAGGGAAACTATAACGCGAGCTATTGATCTACAACATAATTTGCAAAATACTATCAGGATTAAGTTCATGATAAATTAAAGTTCAATTAATCATATTACTTAAGAACTCCCACTTAGATAGACATCTCTCTATTCATCTAAGTGATCACGTGATCCAAATCAACTAAACCATGTCCGATCATCACGTGAGATGGAGTAGTTTTCAATGGTGAACATCACTATGTTGATCATATCTACTATATGATTCACGCTCGACCTTTCGGTCTCAGTGTTCCGAGGCCATATCTGCATATGCTAGGCTCGTCAAGTTTAACCTGAGTATTCTGCGTGTGCAAAACTGGCTTGCACCAGTTGTATGTGAACCTAGAGCTTATCACACCCAATCATCACGTGGTGTCTCGGCATGAAGAACTGCCACAACGGTGCACACTCAGGGAGAACACTTATACCTTGAAATTTTAGTAAGGGATCATCTTATAATGCTACCGACGTTCTAAGCAAAATAAGATGCATAAAATATAAACATCACATGCAATCAAAATATGTGACATGATATGGCCATAATCATCTTGTGCTCATGATCTCCATCACTGAAGCATCGTCATGATCTCCATCGTCACCGGCGCGACACCTTGATCTCCATTGTAGCATCGTTGCCGTCTCGCCAACTATTGTTACTACGACTATCATTACCGCTTAGTGATAAAGTTAAAAAATTACATAGCGATTGCATTGCATACAGTAAAGCGACAACCATATGGCTCCTGCCAGTTGCCGATAACTTTGTTACAAAACATGATCATCTCATACAACAATTTATATCATATCATGCTTTGACCATATCACATCACAGCAAGCCCTGCAAAACAAGTTAGATGTCCTCTACTTTGTTGTTGCAAGTTTTACGTGGCTGCTACGGGCTTCTAGCATGAACCGTTCTTACCTACGCATCAAAACCACAAAGATTTTTTGTCAAGTGTGTTGTTTTAACCTTCAACAAGGACCAGGCGTAGCCACACTTGATTGAACTAAAGTTGGAGAAACAGACACTCACCAGCCACCAATGTGCGAAGCACGTCGGTAGAACTAGTCTCGTGTAAGCGTACACGTAATGTCGGTCTGAGCCGCTTCATCCAACAATACCACTGAATCAAAGTATGACATGCTGGTAAGACGTATGACTATTATCACCCACAACTCTTTGTGTTCTACTCATGCATATAACATCAACGCATAGACCTGCCTCTGATGCCACTGTTGGGGAACGCAGTAATTTCAAAAAAAATCCTACAATCATGCAAGATCTATCTCTAGGAGATGCATAGCAACGAGAGGGGAGAGTGTTGTCTATGTACCCTCGTAGACCGAAAGCGGAAGCGTTATGACAACGCGGTTGATGTAGTCGTACGTCTTCACGATCCGACCGATCCTAGCACCAAAGGTACGGCACCTCCACGATCTGCACACATTCAGCTCGGTGATGTCCCACGAACTCTAGATCCAGCTGAGGTCGAGGGAGAGTTTCACCAGCACGACGTCATGGTTACAGTGATGATGAAGTTACCGGCGCAGGGCTTCGCCTAAGCACTACAACGATATGACCGAGGAGAAGAAGAAAATAGAAAGAACAAGAAAATTATGATGTGGAAAAGAAGACAGGAATTGTGTACAATGGCATTGTACAGCAATTTGATTTGGAAAAGGGATGTAGCGCAGCTTGGTAGCGCGTTTGTTTTGGGTACAAAATTTCACTGGAAATCTATGGAGGGGGGCACCGCACACGGGTAAACAATCAACTTGTCTCTCCTAGGGTGCCCCCTGCCCCCGTATATAAAGGAGCAAGGGGAGGGGGCCAGCGGCCTCATAGGGTGCGCCCCAAGGGGGGATCCTAATCCTACTAGAAGTAGGTTCCCCCTTTCCTAGTCCAACTAGGAGGGGAAGGAAAGAGGAGGAGGGGATAAGGAAGGAGGGGGGCGGCTCACAAGCCCTAAACCAATTTGGTTTGGGCCGGGGGGGCGTTCCCCACAGCTCCCTTGCTGCCCTCTATTTCCACTAAGGCCCATTGGCCCCCAGGGGTTTCCGGTAACCTCCCGGTACTCTGATAAATGCCCGAACTCATCTGAAACCATTTCGGTGTCCGAACATAGTCGTCCAATATATCAATCTTTATGTCTCGACCATTTTGAGACTCCTTGTGATGTCCTTGATCACTTCCGGGACTCCGAACAACCTTCGGTACATCATATCACATAAACTCATAATACCAATCGTCATCGAACGTTAAGCGTGCGGACCCTACGGGTTCGAGAACTATGTAGACATGACCGAGACACGTCTCCGGTCAATAACCAATAGTGGAACCTGGATGCTCATATTGGTTCCTACAAATTCTACGAAGATCTTTATCAGTCAAACCGCATAACAACATACGTTGTTCCCTTTGTCATCGGTATGTTACTTGCTCGAGATTCGATCATTGGTATCATCATACCTAGTTCAATCTTGTTACCGGCAAGTCTCTTTACTCGTTCCGTAATACTTCATCCCGCAACTAACTCATTAGTCGCAATGCTTGCAAGGCTTATAGTGATGAGAATTACTGAGAGGGCCCAGAGATACCTCTCCGAAACATGGAGTGACAAATGTTGGGGAACGTAGTAGAAATTCAAAGAAAATCCTACGAGTCACCAGGATCTATCTATGGAGAGACTAGCAACGAGAGAGAGGGGAGTGCATCTACATACCCTTGTAGATCGCTAAGCGGAAGCGTTCAAGAGAACGGAGTTGAGGGAGTCGTACTCGTCGTGATCCAAATCACCGGAGATCCTAGTGCCGAACGGACGGCACCTCCGCGTTCCACACACGTGCAGCCCAGTGACGTCTCCCATGCCTTGATCCAGCAAGGAGAGAGGGAGAGGTTGATAAAGACTCCATCCAGCAGAAGCACGACGGCGTGGTGGTGGTGGCGAGCGTGGCATTCCAGTAGGGCTTCGCCAAGCACCGCGAGAGATGAGGAGGGAGAGAGGTAGGGTTGCGCCAGGGAGAGGATTAACTCGTGTGTTTGCAGCCCCCAATACCTCAAGTATATATAGGGGAAGGGGAGGGTCTGCATCCCCATCTAGGGTTCCCTCCCTAGGGGTGGCGGCAGCCCCAAAACCCATCTAGGGTGCGACCAAGGGGGGAGAGGGGGAAACTTGCCCCCCAAGCAAGGTGGAGGCGCCCCCTCCCCAAACCCTAGGCGCCTTGGGCCCTAGTGGGGGGGGGGGCGCACCAGCCCACCTGGGGCTGGTCCCCTCCCACACTTGGCCCATGCAGCCCTCTGGGGCCGGTGGCCGCACTTGGTGGACCCCCGGGACCCTCCCGGTGGTCCCGGTACATTACCGATAGCACCCGAAACTTTTCCGGTGACCAAAACAGGACTTCCCATATATAAATCTTTACCTCCGAATCATTCTGGAACTCCTCGTGACGTCCGGGATCTCATCCGGGACTCTGAACAACATTCAGTAACCACGTATATCTGATCCCTATAACCCTAGCATCATCGAACCTTAAGTGTGTAGACCCTACGGGTTCGGGAGACACGTAGACATGACCAAGACAACTCTCTGGCCAATAACCAACAGCGGGTTTGGATACCCATGTTGGTTCCCACATGTTCCATGATGATCTCATCAGATGAACCACGATGTTGAGGATTCAATCAATCCCATATTCAATTCCCTTTGTCTAGCGGTATAGTACTTGCCCGAGATTCGATCGTCGGTATCCCGATACTTTGTTCAATCTTGTTATCGGCAAGTCTCTTTACTCGTTCCGTAACACATCATCCCGTGATCAACCCCTTGGTCACATTGTGCACATTATGATGATGTCCTACCGAGTGGGCCCAGAGATACCTCTCCGTCACACGGAGTGACAAATCCTAGTCTCGATTTGTGCCAAGCCAACAGATACTTTCGGAGATACCCGTAGTGCACCTTTATAGCCACCCAGTTACGTTGTGACGTTTGGTACACCCAAAGCATTCCTATGGTATCCGGGAGTTGCACAATCTCATGGTCTAAGGAAATGATACTTGACATTAGAAAAACTTTAGCATACGAACTACACGATCTTTGTGCTAGGCTTAGGATTGGGTCTTGTCCATCACATCATTCTCCTAATGATGTGATCCCGTTATCAATGACATCCAATGTCCATGGTCAGGAAACCGTAACCATCTATTGATCAACGAGCTAGTCAACTAGAGGCTTAGTAGGGACATGGTGTTGTCCATGTACCCACACATGTATCCGAGTTTCCTATCAACACAATTATAGCATGGATAATAAATGATTATCATGAACAAGGAAATATAATAATAATAACTATTTTATTATTGCCTCTAGGGCATATTTCCAACAGTCTCCCACTTACACTAGTCAATAATCTAGTTCACATCGCCATGTGATTAACACTCACAGGTCACATCGCCATGTGACCAACATCCAAAGAGTTTACTAGTGTCACTAAACTAGTTTGCATCATCATGTGATTAAGACTCAATGAGTTCTGGTGTTTGATCATGTTTTGCTTGTGAGAGAAGTTTTAGTCAACGGGTCTGCAACATTCAGATCCGTATGTACTTCGCAAATCTTTAGGTCATATTGTAAATGCTGCTTCCACGCTCCACTTGGAGCTATTCCAAATGGTTGCTCCACTATACGTATCCGGTTTGCTACTCAGAGTCATTCGGATAGTTGTTAAAGCTTGCATCGACTTAACCATTTACGCCGAACTCTTTATCACCTCCATAATCGAGAAACATGTCCTTATTTACTCCAAGGACAATTTTGACCATTGTCCAATGATCCATTCCTGGATCATTCTTGTACCCCTTGACTGACACATGGCAAGGCACACTTCCGGTGCGGTACACAACATAGCATACTATCGAGCCTACGTCTGAAGCATAGGGGACGACCTTCGTCCTTTCTCTCTCTTCTGCCGTGGTCGAGCTTTAAGTCTTAACTTCATACCTTACAACTCAGGCAAGAACTCCTTCTTTGACTGATCCATCTTGAACACCTTCAAGATCATGTCAAGGTATGTGCTCATTTGAAAGTACCATTTAGCGTTTTTGATCTATCCTCATAGATCTTGACGCTCAATGTTCAAGCAGCTTAATCCAGGTTTTCTATTGAAAAACACTTTTCAAATAACCCTATATGCTTCCCAAAAATTCTACATCATTTTTGATCAACAATATGTCAACAACATATACTCATCAGAAATTCTATAGTGCTCCCACTCACTTCTTTGGAAATACAAGTTTCTCATAAACTTTGTATAAACCCAAAATCTTTGATCATCTCATCAAAGCATACATTCCAACTTCGAGATTCTTACTCCAGTCCTTAGAAGGATTGCTGGAGCTTTGCATACTTGTTAGCGTCTTTCAGGATTGTCAAAACCTTCTGGTTGTATCACATACAACCTTTACTCAAGGAAATTGTCGAGGAAACAATGTTTTGACATCCTATCTGCAAGATTTCATAAATAATGTAGTAACTGCTAATCCAATTCCAACAGACTCTTAGCATCGCTACGAATGAGAAAGCCTCACCGTAGTCAACTCCTTGAAACTTGTCGGAAAACATCTTAACAACAAGTCGAGCTTTCTTAATGGTGATACTTACCATCATTGTCTGTCTTCCTTTTAAAATCCATCTGTACCCAACATCCTTACGACCATCAAGTAGTTCTTCCAAAGTCCACACTTTGTTTTCATACATGGATCGTCTCTCGGATTTTATGGCCTCTAGCCATTTGTCAGAATCCAGGCCCACCATCGCTTCTCCATAGCTCGTAGGTTCATTGTTGTCTAGCAACATGACCTCCAAGACAGGATTACATACCACTCTGAAGCAGTACGCATCCTTGTCGACCTACGAGGTTTGGTAGTGACTTGATCCGAAGTTTCATTATTACTATCATAAGCTTCTACTTCAATTGGTGTAGGTGCCACAGGAACAACTTCCTGTGCCCTGCTACACACTAGTTGAAGTGATGGTTCAACAACCTCATCAAGTCTCCACCATCCTCCCACTCAATTCTTTCGAGAGAAACTTTTCCTCGAGAAAGGACCCGTTTTAGAAACAATCTTTTGTTTCCGGGTCTGAATTAGGAGGTATACCCAACTATTTTGGGTGTCCTATGAAGATGTATTTATCCGCTTTGGGTTCGAGCTTATCAGGATGAAACTTTTTCACATAAGCGTCGCAGCCCCGAACTTTCAAGAAAAGAGAGCTTAGGTTTCTCTAAACCATAGTTCACACGGTGTCATCTCAACGGAATTATGTGGTGCCCTTTTTAAAGTGAATGTGGTTGTCTCTAATGCCTAACCCATGAACGATAGTGGTAATTCGATAACAGACATCATGGTACGCACCATATCCAATAGGGTGCAACTATGACGTTCGGACACACCATCACACTATGGTGTTCCAGGCGGTATTAATTGTGAAACAATTTCCACAATGTCTTAATTGCGTGCCAAAGCTCGTAACTCAGATACTCATCTCTATGATCATATCATAGACATTTTATCCTCTTATCACGATGATCTTCAACTTCACTCTGAAATTACTTGAACCATTCAATAATTCAGACTTGTGTTTCATCAAGTAAATATACTCAACATCTACTCAAATCATCTGTGAAGTAAGAACATAATGATATCCACTGCATGCCTCAGCACTCATTGGACTGCACACATCAAAAATGTGTTACTTCCAACAAGTTGCTTTCTTGTTCCGTCTTACTGAAACCGAGGCTTTTCAGTCATCTTGCCCATGTGGTATGATTTGCATGTCTCAAGTGATTCAAAATCAAGTGAGTCCAAACGATCCATCTGCATGGAGTTTCTTCATGCGTATACACCAATAGACATGGTTCGCATGTCTCAAACTTTTCAAAAACGAGTGAGTCCAAAGATCCATCAACATGGAGCTTCTTAATGCGTTTTATACCAATATGACTCAGTGCCACAAGTATGTGGTACTATCATTACTATCTTATATCTTTTGGCATGAATATGTGTATCACTACGATCGAGATTCAATAAACCATTCATTCTTGGTGCAAGACCATTGAAGGTGTTATTCAAATAAATAGAGTAACCATTATTCTCCTTAAATGAATAACCGTATTGCGATAGACATAATCCAATCATGTCTATGCTCAACACAAACACAAAATAACAATTATTTAGGTTTAACACCAATCTCGATGGTAGAGGGAGCATGCGATGCTTGATCACATCAACCTTGGAAACACTTCCAACACATATCATCAGCTCACCTTTAGCTAGTCTCCGTTTATTCCGTAGCTTTTATTTCGAGTTACTAACACTTAGCAACCGAACCGGTATCTAATACCCTGGTGCTACTAGGAGTACTAGTAAAGTACACATTAACATAATGTATATCCAATATACTTCTATCGACCTTGCCAGCCTTCTCATCTACCAAGTATCTAGGGTAATTCTGCTCCAGTGGTTGTTCCCTTTATTACAGAAGCACTTAGTCTCGGGTTTGGTTTCAACCTTGGGTTTCTTCAATAGAGCAGCAGCTGATTTGCCGTTTCATGAAGTATCCCTTCTTGCCCTTGCCCTTCTTGAAACTAGTGGTTTCACCAACCATCAACAATTGATGCTCCTTCTTGATTTCTACTTTCGTGGTGTCAAACATCGCGAATATCTCAAGGATCATCATATCTATCCCCTGATATGTTATAGTTCATCACAAAGCTCTAGTAGCTTGGTGGCAATGACTTTGGAGAAACATCACTATCTCATCTCAAAGATCAACTCCCACTCGATTCAAGTGATTGTTGTACTCAGACAATCTGAGTACAAGCTCAATGATTGAGCTTTTCTCCCTTAGTCTGTAGGCTAAGAAAATCGTCGGAGGTCTTATACCTCTTGACGTGGGCACGAGCTTGAAATCCCAATTTTAGCCCTTGAAACATCTCATATGTTCTGCGACATTTCAAAATGTCTTCGGTGCCTCAATTCTAAACCATTTAACATTACCCACTGAACTATCATGTAGTCATCAAAACGTGTATGTCAGATGTTCGCAACATCCACAAACGACGTTCGAGGTTCAGCACACCGAGCGGTGCATTAAGGACATAAGCGTTCTACGCAGCAATGAGGACAATCCTCAGTTTTACGGACCCAGTCCGCATAATTGCTACTATCAACTTTCAACTATATTTTCTCTAGGAACATATCTAAAACAGTAGAACTAAAGCGTGAGCTATGACATAATTTGCAAAAGACCTTTTGACTATGTTCAGGATAATTAAGTTCAACTAATGAACTCCCACTTAGATAGACATCCCTCTAGTCATCTAAGTGATACATGATCCGAGTCAACTAGGTCGTGTCCGATCATCACGTGAGACGGACTAGTCATCATTGGTGAACATCTTCATGTTGATCGTATCTACCATACGACTCATGCTCGGCCTTTCGGTCTCTTGTGTTCCGAGGCCATGTCTGTACATGCTAGGCTCGTCAAGTCAACCTAAGTGTTTCGCGTGTGTAAATCTGGCTTACACCCGTTGTATGTGAACGTTAGAATCTATCACACCCGATCATCACGTGGTGCTTCAAAACAACGAACTTTCGCAACGGTGCACAGTTAGGGGGAACACTTTCTTGAAATTTTAATGAGGGATCATCTTATTTACTACCGTCGTTCTAAGCAAATAAGATGCATAAACATGATAAACATCACATGCAATCAAAAAGTGACATGATATGGCCAATATCATTTTGCTCCTTTTGATCTCCATCTTCGGGGCTCCATGATCATCATCGTCACCGGCATGACACCATGATCTCCATCATCATGATCTCCATCACCGTGTCTCCATGAAGTTGTCTCGCCAACTATTACTTCTACTACTATGGCTAACGGTTTAGCAATAAAGTAAAGTAATTACATGGCGTTGTTGAATGACACGCAAGTCATACAACAAATTAAGACAACTCCTATGGCTCCTGCCGGTTGTCATACTCATCGACATGCAAGTCGTGATTCCTATTACAAGAACATGATTAATCTCATACATCACATATCATTCATCACATTCTTTTGGCCATATCACATCACATAGCATACCCTGAAAAAACAAGTTAGACGTCCTCTAATTGTTGTTTGCATGTTTTACGTGGCTGCTATGGGTTTCTAGTAAGAACCTTTCTTACCTACGCAAAAACCACAACGTGATATTCCAATTGCTATTTACCCTTCATAAGGACCCTTTTCATCGAATCCGATCCGACTAAAGTGGGAGAGACTGGCACCCACTAGCCACCTTATGCAACAAGTGCATGTCAGTCGGTGGAACCTGTCTCACGTAAGTGTACGTGTAAGGTCGGTCCGGGCCACTTCATCCCACAATACCGCCGAATCAAGATAAGACTAGTAACGGTAAGCATATTGAACAAAATCAACGCCCACAACAACTTGTGTTCTACTCGTGCATAGAAACTACGCAATAGACCTAGCTCATGATGCGACTGTTGGGGAACGTAGCAGAAATTCAAAAAATTTCCTACGAGTCACCAAGATCTATCTATGGAGAGACTAGCAACGAGAGAGAGGGAAGTGCATCTACATACCCTTGTAGATCGCTAAGCGGAAGCGTTCAAGAGAACGGGGTTGAGGGAGTCGTACTCGTCGTGATCCAAATCACCGGAGATCCTAGTGCCGAACGAACGGCACCTCCGCGTTCAACTCACGTGCATCCCGGTGACGTCTCCCATGCCTTGATCCAGCAAGGAGAGAGGGATAGGTTAGGGAAGACTCCATCCAGCAGCAGCACGACGGCGTGGTGGTGGTGGAGGAGCGTGGCATTCCAGCAGGGCTTCGCCAAGCACAGCGAGAGATGAGGAGGGAGAGAGGTAGGGCTGCGCCAGGGAGAGGATTAACTCGTGTGTTTGCAGCCCCCAATACCTCAAGTATATATAGGGAAAGGGGAGGGGCTGCGCCCCCATCTAGGGTTCCCTCCCTAGGGGTGGCGGCAGCCCGAAAATCCATCTAGGGTGCGGCCAAGGGGGGTAGAGGGGGAAACTTGCCCCCCAAAAAAGGTGGAGGCGTCCCCTCCCCAAACCCTAGGCGCCTTGGGCCCTAGTGGGGGGTGCACCAGCCCACCTGGGGCTGGTCCCCTCCCACACTTGGCCCATGCAGCCCTCTGGGGCCGGTGGCCCCACTTTGTGGACCCCCGGGACCCTCCCGGTGGTCCCGGTACATTACCGATAGCACCCGAAACTTTTACGGTGACCAAAACAGGACTTCCCATATATAAATCTTTACCTCCGGATCATTCTGGAACTCCTCGTGACATCCGGGACTCCAAATAACATTCGGTAACCACGTATATCTATTCCCTATAACCCGAGCGTCATCGAACCTTAAGTTTGTAGACCCTACGAGTTCGGGAGACACGTAGACATGACCGAGACACCTCTCTGGCCAATAACCAACAGCAGGATCTGGATACCCATGTTGGTTCCCACATGTTCCATGATGATCTCATCGGATGAACCACGATGTCGAGGATTCAATCAATCCCGTATTCAATTCCCTTTGTCTAGCGGTATAGTACTTGCCCGAGATTCGATCGTCGGTATCCCGATACCTTGTTCAATCTCGTTACCGGCAAGTCTCTTTACTCGTTCCGTAACACATCATCCCGTGATCAACCCCTTGGTCACATTGTGCGCATTATGATGATGTCCTACCTAGTGGGCCCAGAGATACCTCTCCGTCACACGGAGTGACAAATGCCAGTCTCGATTCGTGCCAACCCAACAGATACTTTCGAAGATACCCGTAGTGCACCTTTATAGCCACCCAGTTACGTTGTGACGTTTGGTACACCCAAAGCATTCCTATGGTATCCGGGAGTTGCACAATCTCATGGTCTAAGGAAATGATACTTGACATTAGAAAAACTTTAGCATACGAACTACACGATCTTTGTTCTAGGCTTAGGATTGGGTCATGTCCATCACATCATTCTCCTAATGATGTGATCCCGTTATCAACGACATCCAATGTCCATGGTCAGAAAACCGTAACCATCTATTGATCAACGAGCTAGTCAACTAGAGGCTTACTAGGGACATGGTGTTGTCTATGTACCCACACATGTATCTGAGTTTCCTATCAATACAATTATAGCATGGATAATAAATGATTATCATGAACAAGGAAATATAATAATAATAACTAATTTATTATTGCCTCTAGGGCATATTTCCAACAACAATTCCTAATCTTGATCTATGCCAACCCAAGAAACACCTTCGGAGACACCTGTAGAGCACCTTTATAATCACCCAGTTACGTTATGACGTTTGATAGCACACAAGGTGTTCCTCTGGTATTCGGGAGTTGCATAATCTCATAGTCTGAGAAACATGTATAAGTCATGAAGGGAGCAGTAGCAGCGAAACTGTAATGATCATAATGCTAAGCTAACGGATTGGTCATGTCCATCACATCAGTCTCCTAATGATGTGATCCTGTTCATCAAATGACAACACATGTCTATGGTTAGGAAACATAACCATCTTTGATTAACGAGCTAGTCAAGTACAGGCATACTAGGGACTATATGTTTTGTCTATGTATTCACACATGTACTAAGTTTCCGGTTAATACAATTCTATCATGACTAATAAACATTTATCATGAATTAAGGAAATAAATAATAACTTTATTATTGCCTCTAGGGCTTATTTCCTTCAGTTATAAAGGTGCTCTACAGGTGTCTCCGAAGGTGTTTGTTGGGTTGGCATAGATCAAGATTAGGATTTGTCACTCCATGTTTCGGAGAGGTATCTCTGGGCCCTCTTGGTAATACTCATCAATATAAGCCTTGCAAGCATTGTGACTAATGAGTTATTTGCGGGATGAAGTATTACGGAACTAGTAAAGAGACTTCCCAGTAACAAGATTGAATTAGGTATTGAGATACCGACAATCGAATCTCGGGCAAGTAAACATACCGATGACAAAGGGAACAACATATGTTGTTATGCGGTTTGACCGATAAAAGATCTTCGCAGAATATGTAGCAACCAATATGAGCATCCAGGTTCCGCT
Source organism: Triticum dicoccoides (assembly GCF_002162155.2). Lineage (NCBI taxonomy): Eukaryota > Viridiplantae > Streptophyta > Magnoliopsida > Poales > Poaceae > Triticum > Triticum dicoccoides. The sequence continues at coordinate 97,000,274 of NC_041391.1, read as the reverse complement.
ATTGGTTATTGACCGGAAGTGAGTCTCGATCATGTCTACATAGTTCTCGAACCCGTAGGGTCCGCACGCTTAACGTTCGATGACGATTGGTATTATGAGTTTATGTGATATGATGCACCGAAGATTGTTCGGAGTCCCGGATGTGATCACTAACATGACGAGGAGTCTCGAAATGGTTGAGCTATAAAGATTGATATATTGGACGGCTATGTTCGGACACCGGAAGTGTTCCGGAGAAGTTTCAGATAAAACTCGAGTACCGGAGGATTACCGGAAACCCCCGGCGGAAGTATGGGCCTAGATGGGCCTT
>NC_041391.1:96995305-96999619 GCF_002162155.2 Triticum dicoccoides | reverse complement strand
ACTCTTCCTTAGGTGGAAACCTACTAGGACTCCCCTCTCTTGGCGCGCCCTAGGAGGGACGGCCGACCTCCCCCCTTGCTCCTTTATATACGGGGGCAGGGGGGAACCCTAGAACACACAAGTTGATTGTTTAGCCGTGTGCGGTGCCCCCTCCACAGATTTCCACCTCCGTCATATCGTCGTAGTGCTTAGCCAAAGCCCCGCGTCGTTAACTTCATCATCACCATCACCACGCCGTTCTGCTGACGAAACTCTCCCTCGACCTCAGTTGGATCTAGAGTTCATGGGATGTCACTGAGCTGAACGTGTGCAGATCGCGGAGGTGCCATACCTTCGGTGCTAGGATCGGTCGGATCATGAAGACGTACGACTACATCAACCGCATTGTCATAACACTTCCGCTTTCGGTCTACGAGGATACGTAGACAACACTCTCCCCTCTCGTTGCTACGCATCACCTAGAGATAGATCTTGTGTGATCATAGGATTTTTTTTTTAATTTACTGTGTTCCCCTACATCTAAAGCATTTGGTTCACAAGACCCTATAACGAATGGTGTTCTGACATCATGTAAAGGCTGAAGCGGCATATCTACCAGAGAACTGGATGGAGGCAATGTCGGCGAAGCAAGGTCACTAGCTGGTTATGAATGATCACAAAGATGCAGAGAGCGAGCTGGAGGATTTCCTGGAAAAGCATGAATTCTTAAACATGTTAATATCATGGGACCACACCTCTGTGCTTGTTTTCCACCAGGTTAGTAATTAAGCTTTTGGTTTGATTATAAACCGATTTTTATTCCTTTAGGCCGAGTTGACTGGAGATTCATTGTGTATGTTTTTTGGCCCCCCTTATTCATGCCTCACTTCTGAATCATTTTGTGTTGAGCTGCACATAGCTATGTCTTTTTGGATGCTCTGTACACTCATTCCTTGGATGTTACCTTCGCCCATCACAGCGCTTCGCGGGTGAAAAAGCAGAGCTGATTACGGAGGTTTGTATGCTGCAGCTTGTCCTCCACAAGGCACATGAGAAGAATGTGATCCTCTAAAATGAGGCTAATGATTCACGCGGTCGAAGTTTCTAATTCTTATCATCGATACTGCCTATTCCATTTTTTTAGTAAACACTCGCCCGGTATGCATGTGGTAGAGCGCGAGATGAAGATGGCCATGAAGACAAACATTTCCAGAAGTCACTAGATGTGATTCTCTATTTTTAAAGAGGTGTTAGCTATGATCATGTTGTAGGCTATAGCGAAGCTTAAGACATCTTCTCCTTGATTCCTGATGCCATAGCCAAAGCCCCATGGCCCCATGTGTCCTTTCAAAAACTATGTCTCTTCCTACAAAGAGCTTCTCACCTATAGGTACATTCCTAACCATGCCCTTCAGGCCTTCCCAAAACTCCCTCTTGGTGTTCTCATATGGTTTGCTTCAAGGGGCATGCACACTGATAACACTTCTTTTCTAAAAAGAAATGTTTTAAATAAAAAAAATTCTTTAGTGAGATTGAATATTTTTATGTAAAAAGAAGTACTTTACAAAGCACCTCTGTCCCTTCATTTCCAAATTATTACAAATGTCAATTAACAACTAAGTCCTCAACTACCAGCTTAACCAGAGCATAATTCCGCCTCCATGCCTCTTAATGTCTACCACTTCATACTTCAGGCTCTTGTTGGTCAAGATGCCCACTCCATTTCTGATGCCCACTCACATGTAAGCTCCGTCTTACCTGTTGGCTGTGTCACTAGGTCCAACTTCACAAAACAAAAATGCCTGGAGTCATATAAAAGGCTGGAAAATATACGAATACAAGCCCATCAAAAAACCCACACACCAAATATTTGCGTGCCAAAGTTATGTCTCGCTTATTGTGGTCTCACCTAGAAGAATCTACAAATTATGTTGGGCTATATGTTATGGAGCATTTTTAAGGCTGGTTAGTGGAGCTTTCAACCGGTTTTGGAAAGGTTCCACATATTCTTTTTATTCTTTTTGTTTTTCTTTATTGTTTTTTTTTATTTTCATTTTTCATTTTCCTTTTTTCCATTGTCTTCTGTTTTTAATTTTGTTTTTGTTTTTAAAATACTTATAATGATTTTATACACATGTTACTTTTTCTGTATACTTTATACGTTCAAATTTTTTTAAGATACATGTTGAACATTTTTAAAATACATGTTAAACATTTGAATCTAAATACATGTTGAATCTTTGTACAATACTCGTTGGGTATTTTCTTCAATACAAAATATAAAAATATAAAAGACACATTGAAGATTCATTAAAGTTGGAGCAAAAATATATATATTTCAATTATTTTAAATATCCTAAAAAAATCTGAATGGTAATTTTAAAAACTTTTTTTGAACCTGGAACAGTTGGAGAGGCTCCTACTATGATTAAATTAAATTAAATTGTATTTTACATATTTACATGGCCCTACCCCTTTGGGGAGAGGGAGAAGTCAAGGGAGAGTAGAGTTCTATGAGAAAAATATGTTAAGCTATAGATACTGGGGGAAACAAAATCAAAGACTTTTTAGATTCCTTTTCCCTATGAATCAGGAGGGGGAAATCTTCCTCGAAACGTGATCTCCAAGAGATGATAGAGGGCTGGACATTCCCGAAACAGTTGTTGTTTCGTTCTTTCCAGAGCCTCCAAGCTACCACTAAAAAATATCCATAAGGTCTATTCACTTCTTTAGCTTGTTGTAGCATTTGAAGTCCCGATCGAGGGGTGTGCCATTGAATGCCCATTTGGGACCGACTTGATTTTGTGAAGGAGCAATTAAAAAAAGATGATTCACCGTTTCTTCAATGTGACAACTGCATAGGAGATAAATCGAGGTTATAACATGCTGCGGGTGTTTAGTCGATCAGAGAGGAGCAACCACCCAAATACCGTTATCTTCTTGACGCTTTTGGATTTCCAAACCAAATGAAAGCCTGATGAGCATCTACGTCTTGGGATAGAAAGTGTAGTAGGTATTGGCTTTGAAATCACGGGATCCCCAAATGTAGTGCTAAGAGTCATGATCAGTATTAGATAGAATCACATCTCTAGTGTCATCTCGAATCTGTCATACCTCATCATGTGCGTGCATGGAGAGCAGGACGTGGAAGGCCTCCCCGAGATTCGTGATCCCCAAGAAGTCCTTAGCAGAGACATCCTGATGTAACACAAGAAAGAGCACAGGGGAACGATTCCAAAAGAATAGATTGTTGTCGAAGATCTTTCCAAATAAATGTAGAGGATCTACATCGAACATCAACCACTGCAATTCCACAGTAGCTGGGACATGTCTGCATCACGGCACACCACAAAAATGATCCACAAGGCGCTATTTTTACATTTTCATGAACACTTAAAAAAATGTAATGAACACATTTCTAAATGTGTGATTTTTTAAATGTCATGATTTATTTTGAATGCTATGTACATTTTTAAATAATTTCATGGTTTTTCATATCGTAAGAACATTCTTCTAGAATATCATGAGCATATTTTAAAATGCATGAACAATTTAATAAATGCAGTGAACAATTTTTGAAATCATATGAGCATTTTTAACAAATTACACGAATAACAATTTACATTACACGAACATATCTAATGCCCGGTAAAATATTTAAAAGTGAATTCAAGTACTGTTTAAACATGTATACATTTCTTAAATATGAACAGGAAATACCCGCCGTACCAGCCTACATGTGTACACAGAGCGGTGTGTGGCAGATGCAGGTCACGCTGGGCCTGGCTCATGGGTCCTGCACTTGCACATACACTTTTACAAGTAGAAAAAGGGTCACATTATAATTTCATGCTGAAGCACGCATCACTCACAGTTATTACTGATAAGAAAAACTAACTAACCTTTTTTGAGTAAATTAAAAACTAACAAACTACTGTATGCAGTCGCTAGTGGCTGTTGTTAATTGAGCACATATATTTAGAAACAGAGGGAGTATAATATTAATTACACGCTCAACATATTGAGCACTCGTCATTGAAGTAGTATGGATCGTTGAATTGACATAGTTTGATAGTCGAGATTAGTTCTTGTGAAATTTGAAATTTGAATGCAAATTAAAAACGTCGATATATACAAAAAGTTATTGGAAATGAAAAAACAATTCAGAAATGTGAAAACAAATCATTAATTAAATTAAAGTTCAGGAATTTTAAAAGTATATTTGAATTCCCGAAAAAATTAAACAATTATGAAGTTGATAAACTTCAGGAAAAAGAAACTGATAAATAAAAAAACAAATTTTAAAGAGGTAAAGGAAATTCCTATGGAATTTGG
>NC_041391.1:96935037-96994907 GCF_002162155.2 Triticum dicoccoides | reverse complement strand
AAACAAACTAAAAAAGCAGAAGAAAAAGGACATCAGAAACCGTTAAAACCGGCTTCCCAAAACAAAATAAGAAAAACACTATGAACCTCAGTGAGGAAAACCAACAAGAGCCCTCGTGGCTAGCACTACTAGGCCGCGTGGCCGATCAACTTCCTGCCCTTTGTGGGCATTTCGCCTGTAACAGTCGCTATGTGCGCGACGAACAGCATTCACCCTTCAGTCTCGCAATAAGCGTGACCTGGACGCTCCCATCTTTGTGTGTACTAATGCCCAGGGGACATAAATATACGACAATTGAACATAAACTCAATGCCGTGATCGCCTCACTACCGAGTCATCTGAGATCACCTTCCAGTAATTTTGACCGGTTTTGGGGGTTCCACACATTTTCCCTTTTTATTTATGTTTTTCTTAATTGATTTTCATCGGTTTCCCTCTCATTTTATTTCCCTTTTTCTGTCATTATTTTCTAATTATTAAAATAGATGTCGACTTATTTTATACACGCTGTGCATCTTCACATACATGTCGAACATTTTGAAGATGCATGTTGAACATTTTTAACCGAATACATGTTGAAGAATTGCAAATTTCGTATTGAATACCTTTTAAATAAACTCTGAATATTTCGAATAAAATATTGAACATTTTTTTAAATACAATGAACAAAATGTCTGCTTTCATGAACATTGTTTCAATGTCATAAAACTACTTTTAAATGTTTGAGGTTTTTAAAACTACCTTGAATTTTCTGAATGGTATGAACATTTTTTAATAATGAATAAAAAAGTCTTTATATTTTAATGAATAGTTTTATAAAATGTTATGGCCAAATTTAAAAATAAGTGAAGATTTTTTAAATGTCAGGAAGAATAGTATGAAATATTTGAAAGAATTGCATGCATTTATTTTTTTACATTGTATGACCTTCTTTTACAGTCTCAGGACCATAATTTTAAACGTGTGAACAATTTGACAAATCTATGAACAATTTCTGAGTAATATGCACAGTTCTTAACCTATTATGCGAACAACATTTTACATTCCAAGAACATTTTTGTTGCACCGTGAAAATTTCTGAAATTTAAGTCAACTAATGTATGAAATATTTATATTTAGTTTTTTTTAAATACAACAAAAAACTACTTAATGTGTCTGCTTACGTGTGCAGACATAGCGCTCTGTTGCAGATGCACGCCACACTGGGTCTGGCCCATTAAGGAAGAGACTTGAGGTGACATGAGCTTCGGTCTCGCCTGAGAGGAACTAATTAACGAGCGCTCCTTCGGGAGCCTCATAACGATCTCAGCCATTCGCCACATGTCGCGTTCTGGGTGCTTCCTCTGGATTTTGTTTTTTATTTTTTCGCACGCGTTTTCGGCTTTTTAAAGGTTTTTTCGGGTTTTTTCGACGTTTAGATTTTCCTCCAGTCTTCCCTAGCTTTTCGATCAAAAAAAAATTTTCAAAAAAAAGAAAAAAGTTGCGCGGAAAAACGCGTTTTTTTGTTTCGCGAGTCACGGTTTTGCTTTCGCGAGAGTCACGGCCGTGCCTCTCGGAAACGGAAAAAACGCATTTTCTGTTTTCTTTCCTTTCGCGAGAGTCACGGTTTTGCTTCCACGAGAGGCACGGTTATGCTTTCGCGAGAGTCACGGCCGTGCCTCTCGAAAACGAAAAAAATTACGTTTTTTTTCTTTCGCGAGAGTCACGGATTTGATTATGCAAGAGGCACGGTTGTGCTAATTTCGTGAGAGTCACGGCCGTGCCTCCTCGGAAACGAAAAAAAAAACGCGTTTTCTGTTTTTTTCGCGAGAGTCACGGTTTGCTTCCGCGAGAGGCACAATTGTGATTTCGTCAGAGGCACGGGCATGCCTCTTTCAGAAAGGGGAAATACCCGTGCTTCCGGTTCGGTTTTTTCGTCCGTTTTTTTGTGAAAAAAAGTTTGTCAATACCTATCAACATGTGATCTAGTTTTAAAGATTTCGACGCGAGGAATCCAACGGCGAAAGCGGTTCGATATTTGGATGCACAATTCAAGAGATAAAACCTTTTGAATAAATGGATCTACGAAAAAAGGGAAAACTCCCAGGTTGCGACAAGTGGCACACATGCAGCGCGCCACTTGTCACAACCAGAGGAAGTTGGAGTGATCTTCACTACAAGTACTCTTTAACTAGTCATTTCGATCTCGCTTGGTGTGAGACCGAGACTGTCCCATCTTTGCGTGAACCCCTCCTCCCCCATCCCACCCTCCTAAAGAAAAATCTTTGCATGCACCATGCCCAGATGAAACAAAAAGATGACAATCGAACACGAATCGCAGAGCCAAGATCGCTTGGTTACATAGTCAACTGTGATTTAACATCTCAGTAGACAGAATTAGCAAATCTGATTAATTTATGGGTACCATAAAAAGCTAGCAGCTCTTATTTAACACAAACACTATATATATGGAGCATGTAGAGTGCAAGTAGCGTTTCTATATGGCGTAGCTGGTAGCTAGACACACCACACACAAGCAGCCTGACACACAAGCAAGCACGCGCAAGAGCACACACAAGTCACAACACTCACAGGCACAAACGGAAGCAGGACAGGCCGGCTAGCCAACGACCGGAGTCTGGGCGACTACGTGGTGCTCAAGGAAGATGCGGACGCGGTGGTCGTCCTCGTCCGGCGCCACGTTGTCGCCGACGGTGTGGAACTCTATGGTGACATCCTGCCTGTCAGCCTTGATCTTGATCATCGCCGTAAAGCCGTCCCAGCCCACAACCTCCGGCCACGACGACTTCCCGTCGTCAACCGCACCAGCACCGCCGACGGCCATGGCTCTCCCCATCGATCGTACGTGCACTAGCTGCAAAATACCAACCAACAAGTATATGTACGCACGTTTAATTAACAGCGGATCATATGTAATATACTAGACTAGAGGTAGAAGTACATTTTTATACGAGAGGGATACGGATGCGGAAAATAGTATGGGCACGTCTCGTACCAGCGAATGAGAAGAAGAAAGGTAGAGAGTGATCTGTTGATCGACGACGCCTGTGGTTATGGTGCAGACAGGTACCTAAAGTACGTATATATACACGTGCGTAGGTGTACATACGTTATTCCTTTGTGGAAGTAACTAAGTACAAGGGCCATCGCCTACACCGCCATAGCACATAGTACATTCGCATTGTAAACTAAGTCTCCTGGCTTGTTTCCCGATGCATGCGTATCGGGCCTGTGTCGTTTACTGAAACAACTGACAACACGTTCGTCATGAGTGTGCGTTTGTTTCAACACTTATCCGTTCATTATGTATCTCTGTCTATGTGCCAGGGCAGGATATAACATAATATATTGATGGATATAATTAAAACTTGGGTCGCGCTAACTGCCACACGTGTGGCAGGAAGGAAGACGCACCACACGTTTTTAATGTAAACAGATTGCCACGTCATCGCATGCATGCATGCAGGAATCTTTTTGGATTTTCAGTTTTTAAAATGTTTTATCTCTTAAACAAAAAATCCGATTGAAAATCCGTTTTCATCATTAAATCCCTCGCGATGAGATCTTCGAAATATGTTTTGATGAAAAAAAATTTGGATTAAAATTTGCCATGTCTATTGCATATGAATTGCCATGATGTTTACACTGAAGTTGCCATGATATGTTTCAGCTATTTTCTTCTACATTTAAAAGTAAATTTTGACGTTTATAAAACGGGGAATTAAGAAACTAGACTTGCCATGAACCATAAACTAAAATTGCCATGATACATGCACGTAAAATTGCCATGGTTCATACAAAAAATAATTTTCATGGTCAAAGTACTGGAGTTGCCATCATCAAAATACTAAAATTGCCATGATCTACAAACAAAAATTGCCACATGGCAACTTTAGTTTAAGCCCTATGGCAACTGCAGTGTAAACATCGTGGCAACTTCTGGTAAAAAAAAATTCGTCGAAACATATCAACATTGGGTCTAGTTTTGAAGATCTCATCAAGACGGATTTATGGTGAAAACGGATTTTTAGTTCGCTTTTTTATTTAGGAGATACAATATTTTTAAGCCGAAAGCCAAAAAAAATTCTGCTGATGTCATCTATTCATACGTGACAAAATGAGTGATGATGGAGGCGTGTGGGCGATGTGCAAACGCCCACACGTGTAGGCGTTAACATTTCCGTAAAACTTTGATGTGGAATCTTTTAGTCCGGTGCTATATATGCACGGTGCTTTCTTTCCGGCACTCGGACTTGATATGTGGACGTGGTGGTTCCAGTGGCGGAGCTAGCACAAGATCATTGGGGGGTAAATGGCAAAATATGGGTTTATGAAGAGGCAAAACTTCCTATTTTTTCTAATCTATGTCATCACAAAAAAAAAAATCTTCACAGAAGATCCCAGGCTTGGGGGGGCCACAGCCCCCCAGCCATACACATAGCTCCGCCAGAGGGTGGTTCGCTTTATACATAAAGCGAGACAAAGGCATGTTTCGAGATCATTGATGCACTAGTCCATTCGACCGTTTGATCACTTTGATTTATATACCTTGATCTCTCCATAATATATCTTTCGGAATACCAGAAATAGAAATCATCCGTGCTAAAATATTTATAATTTTTTTATCTTCAGTTTGAAAATTTGAAGTTAATGTTTATGTCGACACTGCTGTTTATCTTCTGGAATGTTAGTTCCCCTTGGTCGATTTCTTTGGCCCAAGAGTCACTGCTCGATTGATGTTGGTACCTGTCATATGATCTCCTGCTAAACTGCGGCATGACATCTACATGCCGGGGTATATGATACCATCGGCATCGGCAAAGCTCGTTATTTATTAACACTACAACGGCAAGAAAATTTAATTCTGATTGTCCATCACGTCTCACATTTATGACTTTACCCCTTGAACAATACGTACTTCTAGTTACCCAAATTAATTTTTGGAGTACGAAAGAAAATCTTACCTTTATACTATTAGGTAAAACTATTCATCAACCCATGGGACTGCATGGCCAGTTATCCTATATATCTAAGAGAGTCATCCCCATTAACTTATGCAAGTATGTCAACTAACCATACAATTATGAATGTAATAAGGCCCACCTCAACATGCAATCATGCATGGAAAAAACCACCACACCATTCAATAATGCATGGGAAAATATTTTTCATTCAATTATTCTACTTATATTCAATATTTTACAACCATGCATAATTAAATATGATAAGTCATATGTATTTTAATTTGGGTTCTCATGTTATCAACCCAAACTTTCGTCAACCATTTCCCGCAACAACACGCGGTGTATGCTCTACTTTAGACAATAACTGAGTGGAACAATTTTGAAAACAAATTGCTGGCGAATTCTGGAAAAAAATCAAAGACATTGGGTAAACTTGACTCCCTATGTTCCATATTATAAGGTGTATTATAAAGTTAAAATATTCAAAAAATTCAATGTTTGACCAAGTCTATAGAAAATACATCAACATCTACAACAATACATTAGTGTCATTAGACCTTGTAAATGTTGATTCAAATTTTATTTTATTTTCTTTTGATAATTTGTTTGATAGTTTATTCATTTGATATTATAAATATTGATGCTTTCTTCATATTTCATTCATTTGATTTTGTAAATTTTAAATTTGCTTAAACCTATTCAAACTTATAAATGGTTGACTTCTAAAAATTTAATGCATTTTATATTGTAAAACAGAATGAGTATTCAAAACATGTACTAAATTCATTCTTCTCACACTACATTAAGCAAGTTGTGACCAATTTACTGACATCTAAGATGAAGAAACTAAATCCTAACCTTGTTGAATAGACTAGAGAAGTACACTACATACACACTGGACTATTGCTATACTGGCCTTCAAGACTATCCAACTCTCTATGAGTAGAAAAAATCGGCCTTCCAATGATATTAGAGAAACACTGATGCCTACTACACAACCTTCTTCTTGTAGATGTTGTTGGGCCTCCAAGTGCAGAGCTTTGTAGGACAATAGCAAATTTCCCTCAAGTGGATGACCTAAGGTTTATCAATCCGTGGGAGGCGTAGGATGAAGATGGTCTCTCTCAAACAACCCTGCAACCAAATAACAAAGAGTCTCTTGTGTCCCCAACACACCCAATACAATGGTAAATTGTATAGGTGCACTAGTTCGGCAAAGAGATGGTGATACAAGTGCAATATGGATAGTAGATATGGATTTTTGTAATCTGGAAATATAAAAACAGCAAGGTAGCAAGCGATAAAAGTGAGCGTAAACTATATTGCAATGCTACGAAACAAGGCCTAGGGTTCATACTTTCACTAGTACAAGTTCTCTCAACAATAATGATATAATTGGATCATATAATTATCCCTCAACATGCAACAAAGAGTCACTCCAAAGTCACTAATAGCGGAGAACAAACGGAGAGATTATTGTAGGGTACGAAACCACCTCAAAGTTATTATTTCCGATCAATCCATTGGGCTATTCCTATAAGTGTGACAAACAGCCCTAGAGTTTGTAGTAAAATAACACCTTAAGATACAGATCAATCAAAACCCTAATGTCACCTAGATACTCCAATGTCACCTCAAGTATTCGTGGGTATGATTATACGATATGCATCACACAATCTCAGATTCATCTATTCAAACTAACACAAAGTACTTCACAGAGTGCCCCAAAGTTTCAACCGGAGAGTCAAGACGAAAACGTGTGCCAACCCCTATGCATAAGTTCACAAGGTCACATAACCCGCAAGTTGATCACCAAAACATACATCAAGTATATCATGTGAATATCCCATTGTCACCACACAAATAAGCACATGTAAGACATACATCAAGTGTTCTCAAATCCTTAAAGACTCAATCCGATAAGATAACTTCAAAGGGAAAACTCAATCCATTACAAGAGTGTAGAGGGGGAGAAATATCATAAGATCCAACTATAGTAGCAAAGCTTGTGATACATCAAGATCGTGCCAAATCAAGAACATGATATAGAGAGAGATCAAACATATAGCTACTGGTGCATACCCTCAGCCCCGAGCGTGAACTACTCCCTCCTCGTCATGGAGAGCGCCGGGATGATGAAGCTGGCCATCGGTGATGGATTCCCCCTCCGACAGGGTGCCAAAACGGGCTCCCGAGAGGTATTTGGTGGCTATAGAGGCTTGCGGCGGCGGAACTCCCGGTCCCGGGTTTCTTTCTAGAAGTTTGGGTATTTATAGGAGGGTTTGGCGTTGAGAACAAGTTAGGGGGACTCATGGGGAGTCCACGAGGCACAGGGGCGTGTCCTCCAGCCTCGTGGGACCCACGGGACTCCTCTCCGATAACTTTTTGTTCCAGTATTTTTTACATTTTCCAAAAAAATCTCTGTTGATTTTCAGCACATTCCGAGAACTTCTATTTCTGCACAAAAACAACACCACGGTAGTTCTGCTGAAAACAACGTCAGTCTGGGTTAGTTCTAACCAAATCATACCAAAAGCATGTAAAAATATTATAAACATGTCATGAATACATCAAAAATTATAGATAATTTGGAGATGTATCATCATCCCCAAGCTTAATTCCTACTCGTCCTTGAGTAGGTAAATGATAAAAACAGAATTTTTGATGTGGAATGCTACCTAGCATATTTATCAACGTAATCTTTCTTTATTGTGGCAAGAATATTCAGATCCATAAGATTCAAAACAAAAGTTTAATATTGACATAAAAACAATAATACTTCAAGCATACTAACAAAGCAATTATGTCTTCTCAAAATAACATGGCCAAAAAAAGCTTATCCCTACAAAATCATATAATTTGCTATGCTTCATCTTTGTCACAAAAAAATATTCAAATCATGCACAACCCCGGTTTCAGCCAAGCAATTGTTTTATACTCTAGATTCTCAAAAAAAAATCAACTTTCACACAATACATGAGCATGAGCCATGGACATAACATTATAGGTGGAATAGAATGGTGGTTGTGGAGAAGACAAAAAGAGGAGATAGTCTCATATCAACTAGGCGTATCAATGGGCAATGGAGATGCCCCATTAATAGATATCAATGTGAGTGAGTAGGGATTGCCACGCAGCGGATGCACTAGATCTATAAGTGTATGAAAGCTCAAAAAGAAACTAAGTGGGTTTGCATCCAACTTGCTTGCTCATGAAGACCTAGGGCATTTGAGGAAGCCCAACGTCGGAATATACAAGCCAAGTTCTATAATGAAAATTTCTCACTAGTATATGAAAGTGACAACATGGGAGACTCTTTATCATGAAGATCATGGTGCTAGTTTGAAGCACAAGTGTGGTAAAAGGATAGTAGCATTGCCCCTTCTCTCTTTTCCTCTGTTTTTGTTTTTGTTTTTTTGGGCCTTCTCTTTTTATGGCCTTTTTTTTCTTTCTTTTCTTTTCGTCTGGAGTCTCATCCCGACTTGTGGGGGAATCATAGTCTCCATCATCCTTTCCTCACTGGGACAATGCTCTAATAATGAAGATCATCTCACTTTTATTTACTTACAACTTGAGAATTACAACTCGATACTTAGAACAAAATATGACTATATGAATGCCTCCGGCGGTGTACCAGGATGTGCAATGAATCCAGAGTGACATTTATGAAAGAATTATGAACGGTGGCTTTGCCACAAATATGATGTCAACTACTTGATCATGCAAAGCAATATGACAATGATGGAGCGTGTCATAATAAACGGAATGGTGGAAAGTTGCATGGCAATATATCTCGGAATGCTATGGAAATGTCATAATAGGTAGGTATGGTGGCTGTTTTGAGGAAGGTAAATGGTGGGTGTATGGTACCAGTGAAATTTGTGTGGCACAAGAGAGGCTAGCAATGGTGGAAGGGTGAGAGTGCGCATAATCCATGGACTCAACATTAGTCATAAAGAACTCACATACTTATTGCAAAAAATCTACAAGTCGTCAAAACCAAGAACTACGTGTATGCTCCTAGGGGAAGGGTTAGTAGGAGTTAACCATCGTGCGATCCCGACCTCCACACATAAGGAGGACTATCAAAGAGATACCTCATGCTTAAATTTTGTTACACAACGGTTACCATACGTGCATGCTACGGGACTCACAAACCTCAACACAAGTATTTCTCAAATTCACAATTACCCCACTAGCATGACTCTAATATCACCATCTTCATATCTCAAAACAATCATAAGGAATCAAACTTCTAATAGTATTCAATGCACTTTATATGAAAGTTTTTATTATATCCCTCTTGGATGCCCATCATATTAGGACCAAAATTCATAACCAAAGAAAATTACCATGCTGTTTAAGACTCTCAAAATAATATAAGTGAAGCATGAGAGTTCATCTATTTTTTCAAAATAAAACCACCGTCGTGCTCTAAAAAGATATAAGTGAAGCACTAGAGCAAATGACAAACTACTCCAAAAGATATAAGTGAAGATCAATGAGTAGTCGCATAATTATGTAACTATGTGAAGACTCTCTAACATTTAATAATTTCAGATCTTGGGATATTATTCAAACAGCAAGAAAAACCTAATAAAATAAAATGATGCTCCAAGCGAAACACATATCATGTGGTGAATAAAAATATAGCCCCTGGTAAAGTTACCGATGAACGAAGACGAAAGAGGGGATGCCATCCGGGGCATCCCCAAGCTTAGGCTCTTGGTTGTCCTTGAATATTACCTTGGGGTACCTTGGGCATCCCCACGATTAGGCTCTTTCCACTCCTTATTCCATAGTTCATCGAATCTTTACCCAAAACTTGAAAACTTCACAACACAAAACTCAACAGAAAACTCGTAAGCTCCGTTAGTATAAGAAAACAAATCACCACTTTTGGCACTGTTGTGAACTCATTCTTTATTCATATTGGTGTAACATCTACTTTATTCCAACTTCTCTATGGTTCATACCCTTGATACTACTCATAGATTCATCAAAATAAGCAAACGTCACATAGAAAACAGAATCTGTCAAAAACAGAACAGTCTGTAGTAATCTATAACTCTCCCCAATATTTCTGTAACTCCAAAAATTCTGAAATAAATTGGCGAACCTGAGGAATTTGTTTATTAATCTTCTGCAAAAATAATCAACTCAAAAGCTCTCTTCTGTAAAAAAATGACAGCTAATCTTGTGAGCACAAAATTTCTGTTTTTTACAGCAAGATCACATTAACTTTCACCCAAGTCTTCCCAAAGGTTCTACTTGGCACTTTATTGAAACAAAAGCTATAAAACATGATTAATGTAGTAGCTTAATCATGTGGACACACAAAAACAGTAGGGGCAAATATTGGGTTGTCTCCCAACAAGAGCTTTTCTTTATTGCCTTTTTAGCTAGGCATGATGATGACAATGATGCTCACATAAAAGATAAGAATTGAAACATAACGAGAGCATCATGAAGAATATGACTAGAACATTTAATCCTAATCCACTTCCTATGCCTAGGGATTTTGTGAGCAAACAACTTATGAGAACAAGAATCAACTAGCATAGGAAGGCAAAACAAGCATAACTTCAAGATTTTCAACACATAGAGAGGAAACTTAATATTATTGCAATTCCTACAAGCATATATTCCTCACTCATTATAATTTTCAGTAGCATCATGAATGAATTCAACAATATAACTATCACATAAAGCATTATTTTTATGATGCACAAGCATAGAATTTTTATTACTCTCCACACAAGCAAATTTCTTCTCATGAATAGTAGTGGGAGCAAACTCAACAAAATAACTATCATGTGAGGCATAATCCAATTGAAAATTAAAATCAAGATGACAAGTTTCATGGTTATAATTATTCTTTATAGCATACATGTCATCACAATAATCATCATAGATAGGAGGCATGCTTTCATCATAATAAATTTTCTCCTCAAAAGTTGGGGGACTAGCAATATCACATTCATCAAGCATAGCATCCCCAAGCTTGCATCATGTATATTCAAGGAATTCATACTAACAACATTGCAATCATGCTCATCATTCAAATATTTAGTGCCAAACATTTTAATGCATACTTCTTCTAGCACTTGAGCACAATTTTCGGAATCCTTATTTTCACGAAAGACATTAAAAAGATGAAGTGTATGGGGCACCCTCAATTCCATTTTTTGTAGTTTTCTTTTATAAACTAAACTAGTGATAAAACAAGAAACTAAAAGATTCAATTGAAGATCTAAAGATATACCTTCAAGCACTAACCTCCCCGGCAACGGCGCCGGAAAAGAGCTTGATGTCTACTACACAACCTTTTTCTTGTAGATGTTGTTGGGCCTCCGGGTGCAGAGGTTTGTAGGATAGTAGCAAATTTCCCTCAAGTGGATGACCTAAGGTTTATCAATGTTGGGAGGCGTAGGATGAACATGGTCTCTCTCAAACAACCCTACAACCAAATAACAAAGAGTCTCTTGTGTCCCCAACACACCCAATACAATGGTTAATTGCATAGGTGCACTAGTTCGGCGAAGAGATGGTGTTACAAGTGCAATATGGATAGTAGATATGGATTTTTGTAATCTGGAAATATAAAAATGGCAAGGTAGGAAGCGATAAAAGTGAGCATAAACGATATTAAAATGCTTCGAAACAAGGCCTAGGGTTCATACTTTCACTAGTGCAAGTTCTCTAAACAATAATAACATAATTGGATCATATAACTATCCCTCAACATGCATCAAAGAGTCACTCCAAAGTCGCTAATAGTGAAGAACAAACGAAGAGATTATTGTAGGGTATGAAACCACCTCCAAGTTATTCTTTCTGATCAATCCATTGGGCTATTCCTATAAGTGTCACAAACAACCCTAGAGTTCATAGTAAAATAACACCTTAAGACACAAATCAACCAAAACCCTAATGTCACCTGGATACTCCAATGTCACCTCAAGTATTCGTGGGTATGATTATACGATATGCATCACGCAATCTCAGATTCATCTATTCAAACCAACACAAAGTACTTCATAGAGTGCCCCAAAGTTTCTACTGGTGAGTCAAGACGAAAACGTGTGCCAACCCCTATGCATAAGTTCACAAGGTTACAGAACCCGCAAGTTGATCACCAAAATATACATCAAGTAGATCTCGTGAATATCCCATTGTCACCACAGATAAGCACATGCAAGACATACATCAAGTGTTCTCAAATCCTTAAAGACTCAATCTGACAAGATAACTTCAAAGGGAAAGCTCAATCCATTATAACAGAGTAGAGGGGGAGAAACATCATAAGATCCAACTATAGTAGCAAATCTTGATATACATCAAGATCATGCCAAATCAAGAACACTAGAGAGAGAGAGAGAGAGAGAGAGAGATCAAACACATAGCTACTGGTACATACCCTCAGCCCCTAGGGTGAACTACTCCCTCCTCGCCATGGAGAGCACCGGGATGATGAAGATGGCCACCAGTGATGGATTCCCCCTCCGGCAAGGTGCCAGAATGGGCTCCCAAGAGGTTTTTGGTGGGTACAAAGGCTTGCGCCGGCGAAACTCCCGGTCTAGGTTTCTTTCTAGAAGTTTGGGTATTTATAGGAGGGTTTGGCGTTGAGAACAAGTTAGGGGGACCCACGGGGAGTCTACGAGGCACAGGGGCGCGCCCCAGGGGGTGGGCGCACCCTCCAGCCACGTGGGCCCCACGGGACTCCTCTCTGATAACTTTTTGTTCCAGTTTTATTTATATTTCCCCCAAAAAAATCTCCGTTGATTTTCAGAGCATTCCGAGAACTTTTATTTCTGCACAAAAAGTACAACACGGTAGTTCTGCTGAAAACAACGTTAGTCCGGGTTAGTTCTAACCAAATCATACCAAAAGCATGTAAAAATATTATAAACATGGCATGAATACATAAAAAATTATAGATACGTTGGAGACGTATCTAACACCTACAATTAAACCTAAGAAAACATTTATAGTCAACTCGAACTATACCAAGGAATTCACCTCAGGTCATCAAGAGTATGTACAATCTATGATTCAGGCATGATCTAGAGGACAAGGGGAGGCATAGCTGGAATCCCCACCTTGCACCGGCATAACACAAGTCAACGAGAGATATGCCAGAGAACACGACATCCCCACTAGTTCAAGGATGAAAAGATAATTAGAGATCCTTTTGGATGTCTTTTTAGGAAAAAAGCGAGGCAGGTTGATATTGGAGAGCGGTCGTGTTGCACCTAGGAAAGGCATGGGGCATCATGTATGCTGGTTCTCCCTAAGACTATGGATAGACCATGGGATAATCTCATGGGGAATTCGTTCTAAACAACAAAACCCTATAAGGGAGAGAGGACATGCAAGGATGAGGAATCTATCATCTCATGCTGACATCACTACATTGATTGCTTTTTTCAAATGGTTTATCACACAAATCGCTAATGTGATTAGGGATCCATATTCACCAGCAAGTTCATGTGCCAACAACGGCTTCAAAACAAGATATCATGTTTACATGTTTTGACATCAAGCAATTTCCACAATAATAATGTATGGTATCATGCACTAGTTTACATGTTTTTGTAGGCATGCCAATGTTATATAGAGTTAGAAAGTGAGTTTTTTAAGTTACCAATAAGTATAAGATGATGTCATCTTATAAAGATAATTTAATACAAGTCTTACATAAATGAAAAATTATATTAAGTAACCTGGCAACTAAGTTTTCATAATTTGATAACTAGGTGACAATGATGTGACAAGTAAGAAAATCAATCTTGTAATTGCAGATGAAAAAGTTATTAAGACATATTCCTTGGAAATCTTGTTTCGATGATCTCATCATGAAAAACTTAGATGAAAGGGATCAACAATTGAGTATATAATTATTTAGTTTTAAGAATTCTGAAAATCTTACTCTTGCCATGCTTACATAGTATGTGCAAATCTTTTTGCCAATTTTGTTGTATGCATGTGTTAGCGCGGCCGTCCCTACCTAAGACATTGTGGGGTACGTATTGTACTCCCTTCAGTTTTATTTACTTTACATATTAGCTTTTACCAAGTTTATTTAAAACAATCTATACTTTCACAATAACAAATATATATGGTATGAAAATATTTTGAATGATGGTTCAAATGGTATTGAATTAGTATTGTAAGTGTCTATAATTTTTTGTACAACTATATCTCATATAATGTACTCCCTCGATTTCTAAATATAAGACCTCTTAGAGATTTCAATAGGGACTAATATGGATGTATATAGACACATTTTAGAGTGTAAATTGACTCAATTTGCTTGGTATGTATTTCCTGTGTCCCATAATATAAGAGTGAAACTACACTAGTGTCAAAAACATTGTTATATAATGGGACGGAGGGAGTACATTTTTAGGGGAAAGGCTCGTCCGGATAGCTTGGGATTCGACTATGCTTGGACAAATAATCCTCTCAAGTTTGATAATCCCTACTTCATGTAAGCTTGATCGCCACGGTTGTAGATTGCACATTGGCTTAATATTATGTAGTTGTAATGTCATCAATGCAAAATTTTGAAGTTGTACATCACTGGACTTCATCTTTTGTATATGCTATAGTGAGCTTCTGAAAGGGGACTGCAACGGACTCCAAAAGCTGCTTACATACAAAGTCACTACAAGAAATACTTCAACTTGCGACCATCACTATTGGTCACTGAATGGTCATTGTTTTCCATTTGCGACCTTGTTATAACCAAAAACAGATGGTCAAAAGCTGGCGGTCGTAAACTGAAATTAACGACCTTCTTCGGGATAAGGTCATAGACGTTTACGACCAAAACAAAAGGTCGTGGATCCTACGACCTTCTGTTTTGGTCACTGGCTGTCTGCCCAGGCCACGTCGGATCCGACGTGGCAACCTGACGTGGCAAAATTGCGACCAATTGAAAAGGTCATTGATAAGATTCAGCCCGGTCCAACTTGGTGTTTTACATGGGCCGAGCCCAACAATTCAGCCTTTTTTATATATTTTTTCTAATTAATTTTGGTCAGCTATATGGGCCTGGCCCAACAATTCAGCCTTTCTATTTCCAAGGCCGTGATCCTTTTTTAGACCATTTCTTTTATGGTCGCATCTATTTCTCAATTGGGCCTCGGCTTCTTTAAAGCCCATTTCCTTAATTTTCAGATTTTTTTTCCTGTGAATATTATTTGAAAAATGGCCTTTTTAGATACCAAATACTATTAGGTCCCACTTGTCAGGTTCTAATTAAAGAGAGCCCAGGTTTCAATTTCCACACAATTATTTCAGTGAGAACAACAAAGAAATGAAAATTATCAAACCACATGCCAATTTTGGCTAATAGCACAATATTTACATAATTCATTTCACCATTACATGTCTTACTATCACAACATATAACTACTACTAGAAATATACTCTTGACTTCTTCACTTTCAGGCTGGAGCTCCTTAAATTAGAGGAACACCAATTTTGGATATATCCATACAGGCTGAACAAAGGCATCTAACAATAAACCAAAAGAGTTAGAAACAAAATAAAACAAATATAGAAAGCAGCTAGGGACTCATGAAGCATCTCTACATGTAACATGTAACAATAACAACCAGAAGGACTAGCTCACAGAAACAACACAAGAGACAAGAACGCACAATTGTTGCATGAATACCAAAACTCCTAGAATGGTTCTAGATGTTGAACGCAGAAAATGACTCAATGTTAGACGGTTCATTAAGCACGGCAGAGACGATTTAAGATAACAAGACATGTTCTACACTAATTTTACACAAATCATTATCAATTACAATTTACAATGGACTCAAAAGAAAACACCATAGCTTCTGCATCACATAGGGAATCAACACAATAATATATGTCATGGCATCATGGCCCATCGACCAAGTAACAGAAGAAAATGATGGGATAGACCGAAGACTTATCTAGTCAGAGAAGATAGCGTTGATGCAGTTGCAGCACGGCTACCTCAAGACTGTGAATATGGTGACATTGTCGGGGTTGAAGCACTCCAGCAAGGTAAGCATCATGGCATCATCGGGTCTGCGAAAGAACCCGACCAAGGTGTGGGCCAGCAAGCATGAATGGAGTGTTATCATATATCAATGCTGGAGCATTAAACTAGCAATGAATTGTTCTACTTTTATATCAAACCAAGGATCATGTTCAACCAGCAACAAATGTATGGAACGCCACAATGTATAATAATATAAACATGCCATATAGAAATGCCAAGTTACAGAAACTGCATCACAAATATGATTTGCCTGTGTTGTTTGCCATACAACAACAACAATAGTACAAAGGTGTTGTAGTGTACATGTGAAAAGAGATATTCTATAAAACTAGTCAATTTGAGGGAACCACAACTAGTACATATGACAATAGCAATGGTAAAGATTGTAGTAATAAGTATGCAAGGAAACAAAACATGGGACAAATATTGATAGCAACAAAACATGTCCAGGAAGATCAACCAATGGTTTCAGCCACATCCTAATAAATATGTGGCATTCTAATACTAATACTGTCATTGGGTTGCAAATTCAACATACATAATCGAAACTTCATGACCAACACCAACAATACTAGTACATATGTGATCATCAACCACATAAGCACAAGCATGCAAACGCACATCTCATCCCAACCTAAAACTAGAAACAGTAGCAGCCATTCATTTTTTACAAATGAAAATGGTCAAATTCTTGGGAGGATTCTTCATTTGGTGAACAAGGAGGCTATGTTCACAAACAGTAGTAATCAGTTTACTGAACAATGAGCGGATTGCAAAAACAACTGCGGTAACTTGAAAAAAAAATTATTGGGTGCGAGCGACCTTGTGCGGGGTTGACAACATCGCCGTCAAGGTCCAGGTCGTTGTCCTCCTCATCCATGGAAGGACGACACCTGCTGCATCCAAACCAAACAAAAAAAGCAAAGGTTGACAAACAGAGCAAGCAAGAATTTAACTTATAATGCTATGTATTGCCCTGCTGCATATACATAGCAATTGTGATGGGGAGTTCAGAATGTACACAACATATTTAGGTGAAATGGTTGATTATCCAGAGAAGTTAAACTAAGTGCAGGTCACCCAAAACTGAATTTCTTGCAATCCAAACAATACAAACAACATGGAGATGGTTGCATAGATACAAATCCATGTTGTAGCAGCAAAATTGACCAATCTGGAGCTCATTTACTCTCTCTCTGTTTGGTACTAACTAAATAAATAAATAAATAAAGTGGACTTGTTCATACAAATACCTCTTGAATTCCTTGACACAACCAAGATTTGCATCAACTATTCCTCAACTTAGCAGCAGTAGCGAGCAGAGGAAGATGAGAGGGAGTTGGAGATGCTACCTGTAGTGGTGGGTCGGCGTGGACGTGCTTAAGCTCGGGGCAGGACCTCTTGGCCGCCCTAGGATCAGAGGAGCAAACCCCTCCTGCCCCTCTTGCTCGAGCAGAGCACGGCCCAAGAACTACCTCCTGCATCTTAGGTTGGTTCTCCAAAACCAAACTCCTGTAGTAAGATCCATGGGTTTCCTGCAGCACAGCAAAACACGAAGAATAGAGCAACATACACTGTGGTGAGTGTTTCATCCATGGCTGCCAGATCGGATCGAATCAAAGAGAGAAGGGGAAGGGAAGGGCTACCTTGAGGATCGAACCGAATCAGCACCGCCGCCTTCATGGTGTTCAGAGACCCGTGGCCGGCGTGTAGCCACTAGAAACCCTAGGCAGGCCACGCGGTGAGCTGCACGACCTCCTAGTCTTTCGCACGGGGAGAAGTCTGCCCAGTGCCACTCTGGTCAGGTTCAGTCTTTCGCACGGGGAGAAGTCTGCATAGTTTCGCAGTTACTTGTTAGTTGTGACTGACTGGGAATTTAGAACAACTGACATG
The DNA here is from genome assembly GCF_002162155.2 of Triticum dicoccoides. Classification (NCBI taxonomy): domain Eukaryota; kingdom Viridiplantae; phylum Streptophyta; class Magnoliopsida; order Poales; family Poaceae; genus Triticum; species Triticum dicoccoides. Next base: position 96,977,000 of record NC_041391.1, on the reverse strand, counting down.
TAAACACTGAAAAAGTGCTCCCTCTGTAATCGAATGTAAGATGTGTTTTAGATCATTGTAATGAACAGCGCACTGTCCATATGCAATGTTAGAGGAGCTGTTTTATTCTATATATAAGAATATGCAGAAGTAGCAGAGTTCAGAAACACATAACCTATCGTCTATTACTACTACACACGCCGGACAGGATTAGCTGGCTGCCTAGCTCTATTGATTTTAGGTGGCAGAATAGGGAGAGGGAGATGGACGTGCTACCTACTACTGTGGCGGTGCATCGTGGTGGCCTGGTTGAGCTCCTCCTCATGATGTTGCTCACTAACCTGCAGGACAAACAAGGGGGGACAAACATATTACCAATAGTATTCAAATGTTTTTACAAATTACAAGGCAGTGATGAGAGAATGGGATTTCTTGGGACAATTATTGCAGTGAACATATATTTTAGAGAAATACCAATACCAGTTCAACTTGATTGGAAGTACTATGAACAGATTGCAACTAACCAAAGCATTAGTTCTATGCATGTAATAATTTTGAGCCGAAGGTATACAGTCTTGGATTGGATCCATGTATAATAATGCCAGGAGAGAACTAGTGATCCAAATCTGGTTGCTATAGAGAGGATGATATTTATCATGGCATCTTAACTAAGTTAATAGTGCAGCAATGCACATACTATCTAGTGTATTACCTACATTAACGCCCTAAGTCTTTCGTAGTGGGTTATTCTTGTGATCGAAGCTATGGAAGTATGGAACCACATCCGTGTGATGGTTTCCAATAATATGGACAAACCATCTGCATCACTTCTCTACTTTAGCTACTCAACAAACACTCTTATAAACAAGTTTTGGGATCCTTCTCTGTATTACCAAGTCATGCTAAATATTTGCCAAAAGTACAGTTACCTAATCAAGTGCTGCTTAACTACAGGTGTCATACGGTCGAACCGATCTACACGGCACCATCCAGAAACTGAACTTATACATCCTTAAAAATGCAGCAACATGAGCACAGTGGTAATGGATCGTGTTTTAGTAGCATCATTCGGACAACACCATATGTTTCAGTTTACTTCGCTACCGACCACCCATGCACTAGAAGATCCAATCAAATATTGCACAAACCAAGCGAACTGAGGATATCATAAGTCGCTCTTGACTGTAGGTGCACTAAAAGGAACACGAAGAAAATAGATCACTGGGCCTTACCTTGGTGAAAACCCAGAAGGAATCCCTCACTGTCTGGGTCGAGGAAGAACACTTGGCGCGTGTGGAGGAGGAGCTCGAGCACCCCATGGCCACCGGGGGGAGCACCATCCATGGGGCTTAGTTACGTGCGGGGGCGAGGTAAGAGTCGGGGAGGAGCCGCCGGGTCGTCGGAGCCGCGCCCGCGATGGAGGCGCCACCACACCCGAAACCTAGCCACGAGGAGGGTTGCGGTGAGAGTTGAAGGCCGGGAGCGGCGAATCCCGCTGGGGGAAAAGACCCAGTGGAGCAAGGTGAGCTTGGGACGGTATTGCACGGTGGCGGCTGTTGCCGGAGAACGCCGGAACTGGCTAACATCTGTGGCGGCAGAGATGTATCCCGGGAGAGAGAGAAAAGTTACAGGAGAGAGAAATGGATGGGTGGGGGTCCGCTTGAGGGGAGGGGAGAGGCTGCCGGCGGCGAGCTGTGGGAGAGACGGGGCTGACAAAGGCTTGCGAAACAAAGTAGCGCCTTTGAAATGGAATCTTAATTAACTATCAGTGGTGGTGAGTGGGTGGCAGCAGCGATGTGAGAGACGAGGGGAGGGGATGGATCTGGGTGGGTGGGACGAGGACTAGATAGGGGTGGGTGGTGGATCTGGTCTAGGTAGGTGGGACGTGGGTGGGTGGGACATGGGTGGGTGGGACATGGGCTACCGTCCGATCCGTATCATCCGACGGCGATTAATCCATGATCCGTGTGATATGCTTTTGGACCAATCAGAATGCAGTAGCCCTTTGATGATGTATGACCATTCAAATTGGTCGTAATCGATTAAAAATAAAATGATAAAATTATGCCCACTATTTTACGGTCTAGAAAGTTTATAAAACTAAATAGAAAAAAAACTTTGCATTGTATCACCAAGTGTGACCTACTTTTCAGTAAAAATAACAAACTTTGAATAAAACAAATAACTTCAAAAAGTGTTCTCACAAATTAGTTTTTTTACAGGAGAATCATTTTCGAGTGCCCAAAGTGAGATTTTTTGTGAACGATCTACAATATATTTGTTGCAAAATTATACCAAATCAATTTTCTAAAATTCTAGGACATATTTAATGCATAATTGACCAAATGGTTGGGTGTGAAAAGCTTTAATCCACCTCTCATGAAAAAGAGAAATTTCACCGATTTAGTAGGAAGCGGGTCAAATTTGAACTGCAGCTGCCTCATAGTTTGCTCTTTATTTTTTACAAAAATCATTTTTAGGCACATAAGTATCTATTTAATCAGAGAAACACCCAAAAAAAATCCAAGATTCAACCACTAGCTAGGAACGGTCATGCCCGCCGTTTTGACCGCATTTTGAAACAGACACAAAAATTAAAAAAACAAAAAATTGGAAAACCTTCGCATTTTGTCATTATATGTGACCAAGTTATCAGGAAAAATAATAAACTTGTAATATGGAAATTCTTTTAAAAAAGTGTTCTCAGAAATAAGCTATCATGTCTGAAGATTCATGACTTTCAAGCCAAATGATCAATCTTATGGCCACATTCATGACATAGTTTGTTCAAATGATCCCATATTTTGCACAAGGGTGCATCTTGGAATGACAAACAATGTTGTCTAAGGAAGTTATCATTTTATTTGCACGAAAAAATCATTTTCCATTTTGTGAGTCCCCAAAATGAGCTTTTTTTGTGAAGGACCTACCAAACATTTGTTGCAAAATTGTACCAAATCAAGTTTCTAAAATACTAGGACATATTTAATGCACAATTGACCAAATGGTTGGGTGAGAAAAGCTTTGATCTACCTCTCGTGAAAAAGCCAAATTTCCGCCGATTCAGTAGGAAGCGGGTCAAATTTGAACTTCAGCTGCCTCATAGTTTGCTCTTTATTTTTTACAAAAATCATTTTTAGGTACATAAGTATCTATTTAATCAGAGAAACACCCAAAAAAATCCAAGATTCAACCACTAGCTAGGAACGGTCATGCCCGCCGTTTTGACCGCATTTTGAAACGGGCATAAAAAATCAAAAAAATCAAAAAATTGGAAAACCTTTGCATTGTGTCATTATATGTGACCAAGTTAACAGGAAAAATAATAAACTTGTAATATGGCAATTCTTTCAAAAAGGTGTTCTCAGAAATGAGCTATGATGTGTGAAGATTCATGGCTTTCAAGCCAAATGATCAATCTTATGGCCACATTCATGGCATAGTTTGTTCAAATGATCTCATATGTGCACAAGGGTGCATCTTGGAATGACAAACAATGTTGCCTAAGGAAGTTATCTTTTTCTTTGCACGAAAAAATCATTTTCCATTTTTCGAGTGCCCAAAATGAGCTTTTTTGTGAAGGACCTACCAAATATTTGTTGCAAAATTGTACAAGATCAATTTTCTAAAATACTAGGATATATTTAATGCACAATAGAACAAATGTTTGGGTGTGAAAAGCTCTGATCCACCTCTCGTGAAACAGCCAAATTTCCGCCGATTCAGGAGGAAGCGGGTCAAATTTGAACTGTAGCTGTCTCATAGTTTGCTCTTTATTTTTTACAAAAATCATTTTTAGGTACATAATTATCTATTTAATAAGAGAAACACTAAAAAAATCCAAGATTCAACCACTAGCTAGGAACGGTCATGCCCGCCATTTTGACCGCATTTTGAAACGGGCATAAAAAATTAAAAAATTGGAAAACCTTCGCATTGTGTCATTATATGTTACCAAGTTACCAGGAAAAATAATAAACTTGTAATATGGCAATTCTTTTTGAAAATGTGTTCTCAGAAATGAGCTATCATGTGTGAAGATTCATGGCTTTCAAGCCAAATTATCAATCTTATGGCCACATTCATGGCATAGTTTGTTCAAATGATCTCATATTGTGCACAAGGGTGCATCTTGGAATGACAAACAATCTTGCCTATGGAAGTTATCATTTTCTTTGCATATAAAATCTTTTTCCATTTTTCAAGTGCCCAAAATGAGTTTTTTTTGTGAAGGACCTACCAAATATTTGTTGCAAAATTGTACCAAATCAATTTTCTAAAATACTAGGACATATTTAATGCATAATTGACCAAATGGTTGGGTGTGAAAAGGTTTGATCCACCTCTCGTGAAAAAGACAAATTTCCGTCAATTCAGGAGGAAGCGGGTCAAATTTGAACTACAGCTGCCTCATAGTTTGCTCTTTATTTTAAAAAAATCATTTCTAGGTACATAAGTATCTATTTAATCAAAAATACATGGTTTGGTGGCGATACGTCGAGGTTTAGACAGTGGCCGAGGGCCCCAACTCCAGAGCGCGTAAACTCGCATGCCCGCCGCGTGGTCACCGCATGACCGTGGTGTTTTTATGCGTTCTAGGCGGCCTAGGCATGTCTAGTGGGTTTGGAACTCCCCAGGTAGGTGCTAGGATGAAAATTACAACATAAGATTCTCACGAGGAGACTGAACTGTGCTCAAACATGAATTAGCAACAAAGTGTTTGATTAGCGGTACGGGAAATGCACATTGCTAATGGGCGTGAGTTTTGGGTGAGGATGATCAGTTACTAAGAAGACTTTCTTCACAAATTTTTACCTCAAAAGGAGGAGCCTAGGTGGTACTTGCTTTGCAAAGTACCACACTGGACATAAATACGAATGTTGAAGCTGGGCTCAAAATAATGAGTGGATTGAGCTGATATTTGGTGGAAGATGTTTATTTGGGCATAGGAAAGCACTATAGAAAATGGATACCATTTGGACATGCCAAAGTGGTACTTCCTTCACAATGCTCTTCTCTGGACAAAAACTTTGGAAACTTAGTGAGAGAAATTGGCTAAAGGAAATGAACTAAAATTTTGTGTAGGTAAGTTACATAGGCATATAGAATATGTGGCAAAAATTCAACTCATTAGGATATGTATAGCTAGTACTTCTTTCACAAAGGTTCTAGGTGGACAAAAAGTTTGGAAATTTGCCGAGGAAGATTTACTGGGCAAATGGAGCTGGATTTTGTCATGAGGCAATGATTTGGATAGGAAGGAGTGCCCAAAATTTTTGAGGGCAATCAAGAATATATAAATAGCACTTCCTTCACAATGCTCTTCTCTGGACAGAAACTTCGGAAAATTAGTGAGAGAAAATGGCTAATTGAAATGAGCTCAAATTTGGTTTTGGTAAGATACATATGAATATAGAATATGTGGCAAAAATTCAACTCATTAGGATAAGCATAGCTAGTACTTCTTTCACAAAGGTTCTAGGTGGACAAAAACTTTGGGAATCTGCCGAGGAAGATTTACTGGGCAAATGGAGCTGAATTTTGTCATGAGGCAATGATTTGGATAGGAAATAGTGCCAAAAATTTTTGAGGGCAATCCAGAATATATAAATAGCACTTCCTTCACAAAGTGTTGTTCTGAAAAGAATAGGAAAATGAATATTGTTGAATTATTTTTGAACTAGGCAAGGAACATTTTTTACATATTTGACGAAGATATGACCCAAAGAATTTATGAGATTTTTTTGGGAATTTTGGGAATGACAGAAATATAGGTTGCTCCACAACCTAGGGCAAAAATTGACACATGCACATGACACATAGGCAAAACTGATGAGGTGGCACCTAGTCATAGCAACCCACCACAATTTATAAGGTTATGGCCATCTATATTGGTCATGATCAGCTAGAAATAAGGCAGCGGACCAGTGCTATCTGCTTTATGACCATTTCGTGTAAGGAAATTACGACCTTTCTGACCAAAATGGTCGTTATAGTTCAGTGTTTGGAGCCCCCCGAACAGCTTTTGACCAATTGGTCTCAAATGGTCATAGATTTATGACCAATTCTTCTAGGGTCACTGACAGAAGGTCACAAGTTGACATATTTCTTGTAGTGAGTTCTCGTGGAGGATCCAACTTTCCATACCTTAGTTGAATTATACGCAAAGGTAAAAAGGAGTTTAGTTCATCTTCATTGGCTTATTGGATACATTGGCAGGACGCATTCTTCAGGTACTACGCGGATTTGTACAAGAAGATTTCTGAGCTCTACTTTACTGGCATGGACATCGAGATACAAAGCCAAGATGGTTGTCAGGAAAACTACCATTGTATTCGCAGTTGTAGTTTCCGTCATCACCTACGCTTACATATGTGAATCCAAGAGAAGGCTCAGTGGTTAGACTACAAGTCTTTATGTGCAGATGACAGTAATTCAGTTATGGGTTTTGAAGGAAAAATTTAAATCTTTCATTGAGATGTTGTAGTCATATTTGTAACTCATCCCTAATCAGCTGCTACAGTAATGGTGATGCCTATGTATTATCCATGTAATATTGTGAATGGAATAACGAAACTATCGATTATGCAAGTACATACTACAAATAGGAAAGTGAAAGGGGTGCACCCCACCTGCTACCGCCCCTGCCCCAATCACTAGTGCATGTATATATGGTAGACATATGCAAGGATCTGGTAGACTTGCTATGATATTAGAGATGAAAACATATAACCGAAAGCGTCTTTCTACTCCCGAGCTCAAATGAGCTCGGTGAACAGTAAAATCAGAAAAAAAAATTCAAAAAAATCCAAAATTTTCAGGGAGAAACATTGACAAAAGTTCTAAGTGCTTGCAAAAATGCAACATGGAATCACATTCCTATAAGGCGTGGCAAAAAAAGAAATTCAGTGCTCCAAAAATGCTTTTGAAAGTAGCATTTTCAGAGTACCGATTTTGTTTTTCTTTGCCACGCCTTCTAGGAATGTGATTTCATGAATAATTTTGGCAAGTACTTAGAACTTTTGTTAATGTTTCTCCCAAAAAATGGATTTTTCTGAAGAAAAAATCCGCCTTTTTTTCGATTTTACTGCTCACCGAGCTCATTTGAGCTTGGGAGCAGAAACTTTGCGTTCACATATAACACATTTTTTGTCTCTTTTATATCGCTCTGTTTCTTGCACTTTCTAGAACTCTCTTACATGGTTTCCTATTTGGTGGTCCTGCTTGGGAAGACCCGACTGGTCACTTTCCCACTACGTGTTTTCCCACTTTAAAAGTCAATGTCTAGTCAAACTTTTATTTTTTCGCAAGTTTAGCAAAGAGAAAACTTTCAGAAAACCGCGACTGGTTTTTGGGGATTTCTAACTATCAGATAATCCGCGTTGAATATTTGGAAATGTAAAATTTGAGAATTTTAAATTTTGTATAGTTCAAAATACTTTTCTTTATAAATAACCAATTTTCTGAAGAAAAATAATTGGAAAGTTCAAAAACTTGGATAGATGTCATATCATGCCGGGACCTGCACTTATTCACAAAAGCTGAGAAAAGGCGGAGAGAAGCCATTCTGCCTACAGCCCTCCGTACAAGTGGCCATGCCACGCGGTTGACCCAAGTGATTACACTTCCACATGAAGGACAAATGAAATATACAACACACATGGATTATTTGGATGATAGAGAGTGGTTTATGTGCACCCATGCACATGGCACCCCTGGTGCACCCACGATAAAAAAACTTCGCAAAACATTAAAAAAACTGAAACTTTGTGGATGTGATTTTGACCAAATGTTTTAGGTGGTTGTAAAATTTAGCGACGAAATGACATCCGAGGAGCTTTGTAAAAAAAACCAAAGTTTGTGTTGAAAACATGTGAACAGTAACGTGGGTGCAGAGCATCATTTGTATTTCGTTTTGTATGGAGAGAATTTGATGTTTTTTGGTGACCAACCTTTGCAAGCTCCTAAAATATTTTCTTATAATTGTAGAGAGATGGTTTGGCAATACAATATTCGTTGTATTGATTGGGTGCTGGTGCACGTATATATATGTGCAGGTAGGCCTCGACCTCAACTATACACAACTGGGAGGTAGGCCACAATATACATAATACATGCAACACATGTATACTCAACACCCCCCGTAGTCGAAGCTTCGTCGGAGACACAGAGACTGGACCGAAACATCTCGAAGACGGAAGTAGGCACACATTAGCAAACAGTTGCATCGTCGGAACATGGAGAACCCGAACACGGTCAAGGGCAACCTGCTCTCGCACGAAGTGCGAGCTCAATATGCTTCGTACATTGATGGTGCACTGGGTTGGTGGAGAGGTAGACCACACTAACATTATCGCAGTACACAACAGTGGACTTGTGAACATCACAAAGCAACTCCTGGAGCAGCTAATGAATCCAAGAGCATTCGGCACGGCGTTAGCCACAACCAGATACTCTGCCTCGGCGCTGGAGCGGGAGACCGTGGGCTATCGCTTCGATGACCAAGAGATCAACGAGGGCCCAAGGTAGACGCAATAGCCAGACGTAGAGCATCAGGTGTCCGGGCAGCCTGCCCAGTCAGCGTCCCAGTAGGTCACGAGGTCGGTGGAGGCGGAGGCCGTCAGGGTGAGTCCCAAGGACATGGTGCCGCATATGTTACGGAGAATACGCTTCACCAAGGTCCAATGAGAGTCACGCGGTGAGTGCATGTGGAAGCACACCTGCTGAACCGCGTACTGCAGGTCTGGTCGGGTCAGCGTCAGGTACCGTAAAGCACAAACAATGGAGCGATAGAACGCTGCATCGGATGCGAGAGACCCCTCCATAGCAGAGACCTTCGCCTTCGTGTCGATGGGGGTGGACACCGGCTTGTAGTTAAGCATACCGGCATGCTGCAGAAGCTCATGGGCGTACTTCTGCTGATGCAGAAAAAAGTCGTCAGCTCAATGGACCACCTCGATGCCGAGAAAGTAGTGCAGAGGCTCCAAGTCCTTGAGGGCGAACTCATCACAAAGACGAGCCGTCAGCCGGAAGGAGCTCGGGGGCGGACGCCGTGAGGATGATGTTGTCGACATAGAGCAGCAGATATGCACTATCAGCTCCCTGATGATACACAAAGAGTGAGGCATCGGAGCAAGTGGAACAAAAGCCCAGAGACTACAGGAAGGCTGCGATACACTGGTACCAAGCCCGTGGCACCTGCTTCAACCCATAAAGAGAACGGCAGAGCAAGCACATGAAGTCCGGATGCTCAGCGTCGATGAAACCAGTGGGCTGCTCCAGAACACCTGCTCGGTAAGATGACCGTGCCAGAAGGCGTTGGAGACATCCAACTAATGCACAGGCCAGGCTCGCGAGACCGCAAACTAAAGCACGGTGCAGATCGTGCCCGGTTTCACAACCGGAGCGAAAGTGTCGGTGAAGTTCACGCGCGCACGCTGCCAAAATCCATGGACCACCCATCGAGCCTTGTAGCGCTGGAGAGAACCATCCGGGCGAGTCTTGTAGCGGAACACCCACTTGCAAGTGATGACGTTGGCATGAGGGGGCCACGGAACAAGATGCCATGTGCGGTTGCGCTGCAGGGCATCGAACTCCTCCTGCATTGCTGCGAGCTAGTGGGGATCCCGAAGGGAAGCACGAGCGGAGGTGGGGATGGGTGACAGCATATAAGTTGAGGCGGCGCACACATACTCCTCGAAGGAGTAGCGTCTGTTCGGCCAGAGTACACGGCCCGGGCGCAAGTCATCACACCAAGAGGCGGGGCAGCAGTGGCGGCAGGGGTCGCGGTGGTGGGCGGGCGAGTGACGGTGGCAGGGCCTGCGGCAGCCTCCGAGACGGCAACAGCGCATGAGCCAGCGGCGATGGCCAAGCCAGCAGCCGACAAAGGGGCAGCCGAGGCCGGCGAGGCCGCCGGCAAAGCGGCCGATGAGACGGCTGGCAAAGACGGCGGCGAGGCGACCGGGGAGGGAGCCGACAACGAGGCCGGCGTCGACGGCGAGGGCATGGTGGGGGCGCGAGGCGCAGCTCCTCCCACGGCACGAGAACTACCAAAGCTCGGAGGCGGTCCAAGAGCCGAGCGGGGCCGTCCACCAGACGGGGTTGCCGAAGTGCTGCCATCGGCCGGCGGTGACGGGTTGACGAGAGGTACCTGCTGCTGAAAGAGAAACACCTTCTCATCAAAGTAAGCTTGTCGGGAGGTGAATACACGATGTGAGACAGGGTCGTAACAGCGGTAGCCTTTAGTGTTAGGTGGGTAGCCGATAAAGATGCAAGCGACAGAGTGAGGTGCAAGCTCATGAGGCGCAATGGCGGTGATGCTAGGATAGCCGAGACCGCCAAAGATGCGAAGGCCATCATAAGATGGGGACGCACCAAAGAGGAGATGCTGAGTGGCATAGTTCCAGCATGGGAGACACGGGCGGATGTTGGTGAGGAGGGTGGCGGTGGCGAGAGCGTCCGGCCAAAACCGGGGAGACACGTAAGAGTGAAAGAGTAACGCGCGGACGCAATCATTAAGAGTGCGAAGGATACGTTCTGCACGGCCTTTTTTTGGGACGTGTAGGGACAACTGATGCGGAAGATAGTGTCGTGGGAGGCTAGAATGTTACCAATAGCAGCGTTGTCAAACTATTTTCCGTTGTCAGTTTGTAATGCAAGGATAGGACGACCGAACTGTGTGGTGACATAGGAATAAAAGGCGGTGAGTGTGGCAAGGGCGTCGTACTTGCGACAAAGAGAAAATGTCCACACATAATGAGAGAAATCATCTAAGATCACCAAATAGTATAGGTAGCACGTGTTGCTTGCAACCGGGGATCTCCAAACATCACTATGCAATAACTGAAAAGTGGAAATAGTGGTAGATGCGCTAAACGGAAGACGGACATGCTTGCCAACACGACAAGCCTCACAAGTATGGTCGTTGATCTTATTGTATGAGAAGGAAAAACTCTTAAGAATTTGACGCAAAGTGGTGGGGTTCGGGTGTCCCAAATGAGCATGCCAAAGGTCGACACCGGCGGCGAGGGCGACTGGGGTGGTGGAGGCGGTGGCGGAGGAGTGCAGCGGATAGAACTCGTCAAGACTATCGCAACGGTGAATGACCATCCGAGTACTGGCGTCCTTCACAGAAAAACCGACATCATCAAATTCAACGGTAATGCGATTCTCACGAGCAAGACGACGAACAGATACAAGGTGTACGGCCAACATGTGTGATAGGTAAAAAGGAACCATTACCAACGGTGATGCGAGTAGGAGAATCAACCGGAGTGGAGGAGGTTAGAGTACCGGGATATGAGATGTCATGTGGGCGGTGGCGCCCGAGTCCATGTACCAAGCGCCGTCGGTACCAAGCGCCGCCGCTAATGGGGCCGAGTGCAGTGCAGTCAAAGAAGTGGGGTCCCATGGCGGTGAGACCGACAGTGAGGCGAGAAGCTGCCGTAGAACTGAACTAGGGCGGGCGAAGCATGGTCGTCGGCCGTCAGCGTGGCAAGAAGACCCATGGAGCCGGCACCGGCTGGCTGCGGCAGCACGGTGAAGTAGGCTGGATGGCCCGCCGGAAAAACCTGCGGTGTGGTGAAGCTGCCGAGGGGCTGAACCTGAGCAGGCAGAGCGTCGCCGCCAACCATCGATGGGGCCGACTGCATGTGGGTGAAGGGTGCCGGCACGTCCGCGTACATGTAGCCGAAGTGAGACGACGCGGCAGAAGACATCATAGGGCGGTGGCGGCTGGGGGCGAGGGCGTGAACGATGCGGCAGAAGACATCGCAGCGACAGCGGCGACTGGGGAGAGGGCGCGACGGCAGCCAGGGAGGAGAGGCGACGATGCTGTGGCAGGAGCGAGTTCAGAGGCGAGGGGATGAGCGGCGACACGGGCCGACGGTGGTGGCGGCTGGGTGCGGCGGTGGCTAGGACAGCAGAACGCAGGGGACGGGTGGTGGAGAGGTGGAGCGGAAGCGGGAGAGGGGAGCGGCGGCGACCGGCGGAGGCGGCGGGTGGCGGCGCGTTTGTTGGGGAACATAGTAATTTCAAAAAAATTCTTACGCACACGCAAGATCATGGTGATGCATAGCAACGAGAGGGGATAGTGTTGCCCACGTACCCTCGTAGACCGAAAGCGGAAGCGTTAGAACAACGTGGTTGATGTAGTCGTACGTCTTCACGGCCCGACCGATCAAGCATCGAAAGCACGACACCTCAGAGTTCTAGCACACGTTCAGCTCGATGACGTCCCTCAAACTCCAATCCAGCCAAGTGTTGAGGGAGAGTTCCGTCAGCATGACGGGGTGGTGACGATGATGATGTTCTACCGTTGCAGGGCTTCGCCTAAGCACCGCTACAATATTATCGAGGAGGACTATGGTGGAGGGGGGCACTGCACACTGCTAAGAGATCAATGATGTGTTGTTTTGTCTCTAGATGTGCCTCCATGCCCCCGTATATAAAGGAGCAAGGGGGGAGGGGCGGCCGGCCAGGGAGGAGGCGCGCCATGGGGAGTCCTACTCCCACCGGGAGTAGGACTCCCTCCTTTCCTTGTTGGACTAGGAGAAGGGGGGAAAGAGGAGGGAGAGAGAGGAAGGAAGGGGGGTGCCACCCCCCTCTCCTTGTCCTATTTGGACTAGGGGGGTGGGGTGCGCGGCCTTGCCCTGGCCGCCTCTCCTCTTCTCCACTAAGGCCCACTATGGCCCATTAAGCCCCCTGGGGGATTTCGGTAACCCCTCGGTACTCCGGTAAAATCCTGATTTCACCCGGAACACTTCCGATATCCAAATATAGGCTTCCAATATATAAATCTTCATGTCTCGACCATTTTGAGACTCCTCGGCATGTCCGTGATCACATACGGGACTCCGAACAACCTTCGGTACATCAAAACTCATAAAATCATAATATAACCGTCATTGAAACTTTAAGCGTGCGAACCCTACGGGTTTGCGAACTATGTAGACATGACCGAGACACGTCTCCGGTCAATAACCAATAGCGGAACCTGGATGCTCATATAGGCTCCCACATATTCTACGAAGATCTTTATCGGTCAAACCGCACAACAACATACGTTGTTCCCTTTGTCATCGGCATGTTACTTGCCCAAGATTCTATCGTCGGTATCTCAATACCTAGTTCAATCTCTTTACTGGCAAGTCTCTTTACTCGTTATGTAATGCATCATCCCGCAACTAACTCATTAGTCACATTGCTTGCAAGGCTTATAGTGATGTGCATTACCGAGAGGTCCCAGATATACCTCTCCGACAATCGGAGTGACAAATCCTAATCTCGAAATACGCCAACCCAACAAGTACCTTCAAAGACACCTGTAGAGCACCTTTATAATCACCCAGTTACGTTGTGACGTTTGGTAGCACACAAAGTGTTCCTCTGGTAAACGGGAGTTGCATAATCTCATAGTTATAGGAACATCTATAAGTCATGATGAAAGCAATAGCAACATACTAAACGATCAAGTGCTAAGCTAACGGAATGGGTCAAGTCAATCACATCATTCTTCTAATGATGTGATCCCACTGATCAAATGATAACATATATCCATGGTTAGGAAACTCAACCATCTTTGATCAATGAGCTAGTCAAGTAGAGGCATACTAGTGACACTATGTTTGTCTATGTATTCACACATGTATTATGTTTCTGGTTAATACAATTCTAGCATGAATAATAAACATTTATCATGAAATAAGGAAATAAATAATAACTTTATTATTGCCTCTAGGGCATATTTCCTTCAGTCTCCCACTTGCACTAGAGTCAATAATCTTGTTCACATCACCATGTGATTTAACACTAACATTCACATATGTATGTGATTAACACCCATAGTTCACATCGTCATGTGACCAGCACCCAAAGGGTTTACTAGAGTCAATAATCTAGCTCACATTGCTATGTGATTAAAACCCAAAGAGTACTAAGGTGTGATCATGTTTTGCTCCTGAGAGAAGTTTAGTCAATGGGTCTGTCACATTCAGAGCCCTATGTATTTCGCAAAAATTCTATGTCTACAATGCTCTGCACGGAGCTACTCTAGCTAATTGCTCCCACTTTCAATATGTATCTAGATTGAGACTTAGAGTCATCTGGATCGGTGTAAAAGCTTGCACCGATGTAACTTTTTACGACGGGCTCTTTTATCACCTCCATAATCGAGAAATATTTCCTTAGTCCTCACTAAGGATTTTCTTGACCGTTGTCCAGTGATCTACTCTTAGATCAAAATTGTACTCCCTTGCCAAACTCAGAGCAAGGTATACAATAGGTCTGGTACATAGCATAGCATACTTTGTAGAACCTATGACTGAGGCATGGGGAATGACTTTTCATTCTCTTTCTATTTTATGCCATGGTCGGGCTTTGAGTCTTACTCAACTCCACACCTTGCAACACAGGCAAGAACTCCTTCTTTGACTATTCCATTTTGAACTATTTCGAAATCTTGTCAAGGTATGTACTCATTGAAAATCTTATCAAGCGTCTTGATCTATCTCAATAGATCTTGTTGCTTAATATGTAAGTAGCTTTACTGAGGTCTTTGTTTGAAGAAATCCTTTTAAACACTCCTTTATGCTTTCCAGAAAATTCTACATCATTTCTGATCAACAATATGTCACTCACATATATTTATCAGAAAGGCTGTAGTGCTCCCACTCACTTTCTTGTAACTACAGGCTTCACCGCAAGTCCGAATAAAAACCATATGCTTTGATCAACTCATCAAAGCATATATTCCAACTCCAAGATGCTTGCACCAGTCCATAGATGGATCGCTGGAGCTTGCACATTTTTTTAGCACCTTTACGATTGACAAAACATTCTGGTTGCATCATATACAACTCTTCATTAATAAATCCATTAAGGAACGCAATTTTGACATCCATTTGCCAGATTTCATAAAATGTGGCAATTGCTAACATGATTCAGACAGACTTAAAAGCATCAATACGAGTGAGAAAATCTCATTGTATTCAACACCTTGAACTTGTCAAAAAACCTTTTGCGACAAGTCGAGCTTTGTAGATAGTAACACTACTATCAGCGTTTGTCTTCCTCTTGAAGATCCATTTATTTTCTATGGCTTGCCGATCATCGGGCAAGTCAATCAAAGTCCACACTTTGTTCTCATACATGGATCCCATCTCGGATTTCATGGCCTCAAACCATTTCGCGGAATCTGGGCTCATCATCGCTTCCTCATAGTTCGTAGGTTTATCATGGTCTAGTAACATGACTTCCAGAATAGAATTATCGTACCACTCTGGTGCGGATCTCAGTCTGGTTGACCTACGAGGTTTGGTAGTAACTTGATCTGAAGTTTCATGATCAATATCATTAGCGTCCTCACTAATTAGTGTAGGTGTCACAGAAACCAATTTCTGTGATGAACTACTTTCCAATAAGGGAGCAGGTACATTTACCTCATCAAGTTCTACTTTCCTCCCACTCACTTCTTTTGAGAGAAACTCCTTCTCTAGAAAGGATCCGTTCTTAGAAACGAATGTTTTGCCTTCGGATCTGTGATAGAAGGTGTACCCAACAGTTTCCTATGGGTATTCTATGAAGATGCACTTCTCCGATTTGGGTTCGAGCTTATCAGGTTGAAATCTTTTTCACATAAGCATCGCAACTCCAAACTTTAAGAAAGGACAGCTTAGGTTTATTGCTAAACCATAGTTCATACGGTGTCGTCTCAACGGATTTATATGGTACCCTATTTAAAGTGAATGGAGCTTTCTCTAATGCATAACCCCAAAACGATAGTGGTAAATTGGTAATATACATCATAGATCGCACCATATCCAC
Source organism: Triticum dicoccoides (assembly GCF_002162155.2). Lineage (NCBI taxonomy): Eukaryota > Viridiplantae > Streptophyta > Magnoliopsida > Poales > Poaceae > Triticum > Triticum dicoccoides. Next base: position 96,961,199 of record NC_041391.1, on the reverse strand, counting down.
TAAAGTGCGGTTACGATGTTCGGACACACCATGACGCTGTGGTGTTCCATGTGGCGTGAGCTGTAAAACTATTCCACATTGTTTTAACTGAAGGCCAAACTGGTAACTCAAATATTCATCTCCATGATCATATCGCAGAAAACTTTATTTTCTTGTTACGATGATTCTCCACTTCACTCTGAAATTCTTTGAACCTTTCAATTGTTTTAGACTTATATTTCATCAAGTAGATATACTCATATCTGCTCAGATCATCAATGGAAATAAGAAAATAACGATACCTGCCACGAGCATCAACACTCATTGGACCGTATACATCGGTATGTATTATTTCCAACAAGTCAGTAGCTCGTTCCACTGTTCCGGAGAATGGAGTTTTAGTCATCTTGCCCAAAAGGCACGCTTCACAAGCATCAAATGATTCATAACCAAGTGATTCCAAAAATCCATCTTTATGGAGTTTCTTCATGTGCTTTACACCGATATGACCCAAATGGAAGTGCCACAAATAAGTTGCACTATCATTATTAACTTTGCATCTTTTGGCATCAATATTTATGAATATGCGTACCACTATGATCGAGATCCAACAAACTATTTTCATTGGGTGTATGACCATTGAAGGTTTTATTCATGTAAACAGAACAACAATTATTCTCTGATTTTAAATGAATAATCGTATTGCAATAAACATGATCAAATCATATTCATGCTCAACGCAAATGCCAAATAACATTTATTTAGGTTTAACACTAATCCCGAAAGTACAGGGAGTGTGCGATGATGATCATATCAATCTTGGAACTACTTCCAACAATCATCGTCACTTCCCCTTCAACTAGTCTCTGTTTATTCTGTAACTCCTGTTTCGAGTTACTAATCTTAGCAATCGAACAAGTATCAAATACTCAGGGGCTACTATAAACACTACTAAGGTACACATCAATAACCTATATATCAAATATACCCTTGTTCACTTTGCCATCCTACTTATCCACCAAATATTCAGGGTATTTCCGCTTCCAATGACCATTTCCTTTGTAGTAGAAGCACTCAGTTTCAGGCTTTGTTCCAGCTTTGGGCTTCTTCACGGGAGTGACAACTTGCTTGCCATTCTACTTGACGTTTCCATATCTTTCCCTTTGCCCTTTTCTTGAAACTAGTGATCTTATCAATCAACACTTGATGTTCTTTCTTGATTTCTACCCTCATTGATTTCAGTATCACGAATAGCTCGGGAATCATTTTTGTCATCCTTTGCATACTATAGTTCATCATGAAGTTCTACTAACTTGGTGATGGTGACTAGAGAATTCTGTCAATCACTATCATATCTGGAAGATTAACTCCCACTTGATTCAAGCGATTGTAGTACTCAGACACTCCGAGCACATGCTCACTAATTGAGCAATTCTCCTCCAACTTTTTAGCTATAGAACTTGTTGGAGACTTCATATCTCTCAACTCGGGTATTTGCTTCAAATATTAACTTCAACTCCTGGAACATCTCATATGGTCCATGACGTTCAAAAATGTCTTTGAAGTCCCGATTCTAAGTTGTTAAGCATGGTGCACTAAACTATCAAGTAGTCATCATATTGAGCTAGCCAAACGTTCATAATGTCTGCATCTGCTCCTCCAATAGGTCTGTCACCTAGTGGTGCATCAAGGACATAATTCTTCTGTGCAGCAATGAGGACAATCCTCAGACCACGGATCCAATCCGCATCATTGCTACTAACATCCTTCAACACAGTTTTCTCTAGGAACATATCAAAATAAACATATGAAAGCAACAACGCGAGCTATTGATCCACAACATAATTTGCAATATACTACCAAGACAAAGTTCATGATAAATTTAAGTTCAATTAATCATATTACTTAAGAACTCCCACTTAGATAGACATCCCTCTAACCATCTAAGTGATCACGTGATCCAAATCAACTAAACCATGTCCGATCATCACGTGAGATGGAGTAGTTTTCAATGGTGAACATCACTATGTTGACCATATCTACTATATGATTCATGATCGACCTTTCGATCTTAGTGTTCCGAGGTCATATCTGTATATGCTAGGCTCGTCAAGTTTAACCTGAGTATTCCTCATGTGCAACTGTTTTGCACCCGTTGTGTTTGAACGTAGAGCCTATCACACCCGATCATCACGTGGTGTCTAAGCACGAAGAACTTTTGCAACGGTGCATACTCAGGGAGAACACTTATACCTTGAAATTTAGTGAGAGATCATCTTATAATGCTACCGTCAATCAAAGGAAAATAAGATGCATAATGGATAAACATCACATGCAATCAATATAAGTGATATGATATGGCCATCATCATCTTGTACTTGTGATCTCCATCTCCGAAGCACCGTCATGATCACCATCGTCACCGGCGCGACACCTTGATCTCCATCGTAGCATCGTTGTCGTTTCGCCACCTATTGCTTCTACGACTATCGCTACCGTTTAGTGATAAAGTAAAGCAATTACAGGGCGATTGCATTGCATACAATAAAGTGACAACCATATGGCTCCTGCTAGTTGCCGATAACTCGGTTACAAAACACGATCATTTCATACAATAAAATATAGCATCATGTCTTGACCATATCACATCACAACATGCTCTGCAAAAACAAGTTAGACGTCCTCTACTTTGTTGTTGGAAGTTTTACGTGGCTGCTACGGGCTGAGCAAGAACCGTTCTTACCTACGCATCAAAACCACAATGATAGTTCGTCAAGTTAGTGCTGTTTTAACCTTCTCAAGGACTGGGCGTAGCCACACTTGGTTCAACTAAAGTTGGAGAAACTGACACCCGCCAGCCACCTATGTGCAAAGCACGTCGGTAGAACCAGTCTCGCGTAAGCGTATGCGTAATGTCGGTCCGGGCCGCTTCATCCAAAAATACCCCCGAACCAAAGTATGACATGCTGGTAAGCATTATGACTTGTATCGCCCACAACTCACTTGTGTACTACTCGTGCATATACATCTATGCATAAAACCTGGCTCTGATACCACTGTTGGGGAACGTAGTAATTTCAAAAAAAATCATATGCATACGCAAGATGATGGTGATGCATAGCAACGAGAGGGGAGAGTGTTGTCCATGTACCCTCGTAGACCGAAAGCAGAAGCGTTAGAACAATGCGGTTGATGTACTCATACGTCTCCACGGCCCGACCGAGAAAGCACCGAAAGCACGGCACCTCCGAGTTCTAGCACACGTTCAACTCGATGACGTCCCTCGAACTCTGATCTAGCCGAGTGTCTAGGGAGAGTTCTGTCAGCATGACGGCGTGGTGACGATGATGATGTTCTATCGTCGCAGGGCTTCGCCTAAGCACCGCTACAATATTATCAAGGAGGACTATGGTGGAGGGGGGCACCGCACACGGCTAAGATATCAATGATCTGTTGTTTTGTCTCTAGAGGTTCCCCCCTGCCCCCGTATATAAAGGAGCAAGTGGGAGGGGGAGGCCGGCCAGGGAGGAGGCGCACCATGGGGAGTCCTACTCCCACCGGGAGTATGACTCCCTCCTTTCCTTGTTGGACTAGGAGAAAGAGGAAAGAGGAGGGAGAGAGAGAGGAAGGAAGGGGGGCGCCACCCCCTCTCCTTGTCCTATCCGAACTAGGGGGAGGGGCGCGTGGCCCTGCCTTGGCCGCCTCTCCTCTTCTCCACTAAGGCCCACTATGGCCCATTAAGCCCCCGTGGGGTTCCGGTAACCCCTCGGTACTCCGGTAAAATCCCCATTTCACCCGGAACACTTCCGATATCCAAATATAGGCTTCCAATATATCAATCTTCATGTCTCGACCATTTCGAGACTCCTCGTCATGTCCGTGATCACATTCGGGACTGCGAAGAACCTTCGGTACATAAAAACTCATAAACTCATAATATAACCATCATTGAAACTTTAAGCATGCGGACCCTACGGGTTCAAGAACTATGTAGACATGACCGAGACACATTTCCGGCCAATAACCAATAGCGTAACCTGGATGCTCATATTGGCTCCCACATATTCTACGAAGATCTTTATCGGTCAAACCGCATAACAACATACATTGTTCCCTTTGTCATCGGTATGTTACTTGCCCGAGATTCGATCATCGGTATCTCAATACCTAGTTCAATTTCGTTACCGGTAAGTCTCTGTCGGTGTCAAAACCGGCGGATCTCGGGTAGGGGGTCCCGAACTGTGCGTCTAGGCGGATGGTAACAGGAGACAAGGGACACGATGTTTTACCCAGGTTTGGGCCCTCTTGATGGAGGTAAAACCCTACGTCCTGCTTGATTGATATTGACGATGTGGGTATTACAAGAGTAGATCTACCACGAGATCAAGGAGGCTAAACCCTAGAAGCTAGCCTATGGTATGATTGTTGTTCGTTCTACGGACTAAAGCCATCCGGTTTATATAGACACCAGAGAGGGCTAGGGTTACACAGAGTCGGTTACAATGGTAGGAGATCTACATATCCGTATTGCCAAGCTTGCCTTCCACGCCAAGGAAAGTCCCTTCCGGACACGGGACGAAGTCTTCAATCTTGTATATTCATAGTCTTGGAGTCCGGCCGATGATGATAGTTCGGCTATCCGGACACCCCCTAGTCCAGGACTCCCTCAGTAGCCCCTGAACCAGTCTTCAATGACGACGAGTCCGGCGCGCATATTGTCTTCGGCATTGCAAGGCGGGTTCCTTCTCCGAATAATTTATAGAAGTTTGTGAACACCAGGATAGTGTCCGGCTCCGCAAAATAAATTCCACATACCACCGTAGAGAGAATAATATTTACACAAGTTCAATCTGCTGACGTATTTGGTGGCGTGACGTCACACCACTACCAAGCCTTTACTCGAATTGTTTTTATTGTACCACCTCAGCGTGTTTAGCGAAGCGGTTTCCTTGGCACGTCTTGTCGAAGAAGAGATCATGTTCCCCTTATTCCGAGATTCCCATCAATACGGACGTGGGTAACCCAACCGCGCCCGTTGCCACGCCCCCTCCATCGAAGGCGGGTTCCAAACGGTCACAGGGACGGCTCTTGGTATTCTCCCTCTTTATAATGAGACCAAGGCTCGTTCTTTTTCTTCAACCCTCAATCGAATCCGCCCCTCGCCCCGAGTTCCAACACCCAAGGCTCCCGATTAGGGTACCTTCGACCTTTGACAATGTCCAGCTCCGACCTACGAGGCCGGTGGATGCCCTCCTCTGTCACGGAAGAGGATGTGCTCAAGCTGAGAGATGCCAGGTACTTAACCTACGAGATCTCGCATAGGTTGCCGGCTGAAGGGCAAGTTATTCCTACTCCCGAGCCCAGCGAGAGTGTTGTGTTCGTGTCTCACCTCCATCAGGGTTTAGGCTTCCCAATGGATCCCTTCGTGAGGGGGCTCATGTTTTATTATGGGCTGGAATTTCACGACTTGGCTCCGGAGTCCATCCTCCACATCTCATCATTCATTGTCGTCTGTGAAGCCTTCCTCCGCACTACCCCTCACTTCGGCTTGTGGCTTAAGACCTTCAACATGGAGCCGAAGATGATCGCGGGGCGTCAAGCAGAGTGCGGTGGGGCGGTTATAAACAAGAGGGCCGATGCTCCATGGCCCGAGGGATTTTTTCAGGAGGAGCTCGGTTTGTGGCAACAGGAGTGGTTCTATATCACCGCTCCCAGGGGCAGCAGGCAGAGGCCGCTGCCCGTCTTTCGCTCGGGCCCTCCACAACGGCTGACGTCATGGGTCAACAAAGGGCTTGACTGGGGGCCGTCCAAAGACGTACCCCTGTTACAGGGCCGGATGCGAGACCTCCAGGAAGGGGAGATCAATCTGGTCGTAGTGACACAGGTCATGGTAATTCGGCGCCTTCTGCCCTGCAAACATCGCCCCCTCCGCCTGTGGGAATTTAATCCGGAGGGACCACGAGCTCTCCAACACTTCATGGGTTTGACACCCGTGGAGATGTACGAACTGTTCTTCGGATCACAAGAGATGCGTCCGGACTTGACCGAGGACGCTGGCCTAAGCTGCAATCGCCCGGATACTCAAGTAAGTAGCCCTATGTCTAGACACATTGTCCATTTATTTATCATGGGTTTGCCTTTTAACCAGCTATCCCTTGAACAGGAGTGGATAGCGCAAGAAAAATTGATACGGTGTCCGGCCCCCCTCCCTGAGACCACGCTGGATCCCGTGTTAATTAAAATGTTGGAGGATGCACCTTCGGAGGAGGGCAAAGGGGAGCATAGGGAAACTACCAGCTCTGCCAAGGAGGCTTGCAGTAAGGGGGGAATCGAGGGTCCCTCCCTCCAGGGGGAGAAGAGGACCGCTTCCGAAGACCCGGAGGCCAAGGCCTCAAAGCGGGGAAGGAAATCACCGGAAGGTCCCATGCCGGGAAGAGCCCCGGCCGCTCAGTCTCCCCAAAGGAATCAGCCCTCCAGCGAGCCGTAAGTAAAAAAAGGGGGGTTTGTAATAGGGGACATCCCTACTTTATTTCTATGGTTAACCGAAGTTTTCACCTTGTAGTTCGGATCTCAGCCCTTCTCAGCAGAGCTCATCTTCGGGGGACCTTCGTCCGGAGATGATGGAGAGTGAAACACCTCCATCTGTCGCCCCGTCAGGTGGGGCAGACGACCCTGAGGTGTCGTCATGGAGGGTCTCCCCGAGTCCGGCGGGGCCAAGGGGATCGGCACCCACTGGAGTACGGCCGGTGGAGCTGCCGGATTTGCTCGGGAGGGCGTCTATCTGAGAAGATCACCGCTCATTAATGAGTATGGTGATTGAAAGAATCTCATCCGCCGAGAGCGGGTTGTATGAGGCGGTCGGAAATTTACTGACGGGGTTTGAGGTATGCAAAAAATGACATACCTTTTGACAGTTTTGCACATGAAGTGCGCCCTGTATAGATAGTAGCCCCTGAGACTTGGTATGCTGTCGAAAGTGACAGCGTGCCGAGGATCATTATCTCAGTTATAGAATGTTGCCTTTCCTATGCAGGTGGTGGAACGATCGGTGGCCAGCCGAACTGATGGAGCTGCCGAGCTGAAGTGGCAACTCGATGTTGCGGATGCGGACATCGCGCTGGTCAATAGACGACTTGACGAGTCACAAGGTAAATGGTTGCTCCACGGTCACCGAGTAAGGGAGCTGATGCGTGTTTCTTACAATTTGTATGCTTGATGCAGATGGTGCCGCTGCTATGGAAGACCTTCGAGCAGAGCTTCCTCAAGCCAAGGAGCAAGCCAAGAAAAGTGATGCGGCTGCCTCGAAGGCAGCAGAAGAGCTAAAAGCCGAAAAGGCTGTTCACTGCCGAAGCAGGGAGGAGATGGCCGGAATGGCCGTGACATTAAAAGATGCTACCGACCGCTATGAGGTTCTTGAAAGAGAACGCCGAGCGGAGAAAGAGGACCTGAAGAAAGCCGTTGCCGAAGCCAAGGATGCCCGTAGTGCAATGCGGGCTATGAAGGAGGAACTGCGTCAGGCCGGAGACATTGCGGCTGGAAAGCCCTTTCTGCTATGTAGGAAGTTCACGGATCCGAAGTATGCTCAGTTGGGACAATTGTGTGGTGCGGAGGATCCTTATCTGGATTTGGCGGCGAGTGCGGCGGACGCAGTTGAGCACTTCCGAAGCCAGAAGGATCATGAAATGGAAGAGCTGTTCTGGTCTCAATTCCATAGTCCGGAGCGTCCACTTCCATTGACTGGTCGGTTGGCGGAGTGGGCTGAGCTGAATAGGTTGTCCGGACTTGCCATGACCGATGTGGTGGCTCATCTGTGGCCAGAAAGGCCCAAGCCTGAGAGTTATTTTGGCTTGTTGCAGCAATTCCTTGGGGCGGTGCCGCATATCGAGGCGATGCAGCGGTCGGCATGCATAGAGGGTGCACGGATGGCTCTTGCCCGTGTTAAGACATACTGGGCGGAGATGGATGCCACCGCTATTGCATCCCGGGGTTCGGACAAGAGCTGATTACCCGCCGAGCACTATTTTGAGGAAGTCCTACAGGGCGCTCGTTTAATAGAGTCGCAGTGCTCGAAAAATGTTATGTTCAAATGACGTGTATGATTTGTGGGATCATGTTTATAATGTAACAGCTTTTTATACTTGTGCGTTCAAGTATTAAACTATCTCCTGTGCGGCCGTATATGTATGTATAACCTGAAACATGGCAGTCTTCGGCTTCAGCCCCCACGCACATGGTGCGGGGGTGTTTTCAAAAGAAAGGCACTTTTTCACACTTAATCCAACGTCTTGGTCCTTTGAAGGAGGTGATAGCATAGCAAACCAGGCAACTGGACTATAATGCTTTATCACTTTCACTTAGCCATAGGAGCTCGAAGGTGGGGCTACGATATAGCCCCTAGAGGCACCGCGCTCTCTGAACTCGGGGCGCGTATGTGCCTGACCGGGAAGTGGTCCTTCGTCAAAGCGGGGGAATTGTAAACATTCCAGTAGTCGATCGAGTGGTTGACCAGTCTCTCGCTATATCATGACAGTCAGTTTTCGGCTTTCTCTACTGAGCTGCTCGCCCGGCCGAACCGGGGCACAATCGCAGTTGTTCTCCTGGTGCCGCGTTAGCCGATGGAACGGAACGTAAGGCAGCAAAACACAGGAGCCGGGCAAACCCAACATTTGACCAAAGACATGATTCGGAGCTGATGCATATAAGGCCTAACTCGAGACGCCGAACACTCCCTAAGGTATCCGGTCTTTATGATATCAGGCAGAACAATGCCCTAAGCCCCTAGTGTCCAGGTACGGGCGAGAACTTCTGACGCGGCCGATGCCAAAACGCCAGCCTCCTCCTCGGTTATGGTAGGAAACCCGGGGGATGTGTATCAACAAGAGATAGTAAGAAAGGTTTACGCAGGGTCTTAATCTGAAAAGAATCCTTTCAACGGGTCCCTGCTGCACGTCTGCGCCTGTGTCTCCGTTGTGCTGTATCCTGGATGGGTGTAGCACGTGCTTCATCTATAAAGGAGAAGAGCTTAGTTTGGGAAAAATATCATGCAGAATATGTATTTAAAATAAAGTATGATAAGGTTGAGCTTTATTGGCTCTCGTTGTTTATACATGCAGCCCCTTGTAAAGAGGTATGCGGCTGGGGAGCCCCTTGCTTATTTATGCCGGACTCGCCGAACCGTGTACGAGGTCTGAATGACCTGTTTTTTAGGGGCTTTAACTAGCAAGGTCGGATTAGTGTCGAAGCAGTCTCACGTTCTCCGTGGTCGAGGAACACTCGGGGCTACCTTTTAATGAGATTATGCCGTGTGGACCGGGCATTTTAAGCGTAAGAGACGCGTAATGCGGTATTGCGTTAAAGCGGGCGAAAGCTTCGCGTCCCAGTAGTGCCTGATGGCTACTTTTGAATGGGGCGATATGGAAAATGTGCTTTTCGCGACAGAGGTTGTCGGATGAACCGAACGTGACCTCGAGTGTTACAAAGCCTGTACAATTGGCGTAAAGGCCAGGCGTCACTCCTTTGAAGGAAGTGCTGCTATGGTGAATTTTGGTAGAGTCTATCCCCATTCTGCGGATGGTGTCCTGGTATAGCAGGTTTATATCGCTGCCGCCATCCATTAGGACTTGTGTGAATTATAGTCCGTCTATTATGGGATCCAATACCAAAGCAGTCCCTCCCGCGTTTCGAGCACTTCTGGAGTAATCCTGATGGTCAAAAGTAATTGGTTTAAACATCCAATTTCGGGACTCTGCTGGGGTGGACCGTGCGGCGCGCATTTTAGCAGGTGCCGCACTATTTTTCCTTGTTATCACATGAAGTGAGTTCACTGTTTTGACTTCTAGTGGGAAAGTCTTCTGTTTTCCGGCGTGCTGCTTGTGGGGTTCGTCGTCGTCTTCGCTTGGTGTGTCGAGCCCCTTGTGTTCGGCGTTAAGTCGGCCGGACTGCTTAAAGACCCAACAATCTCTGTGGGTATGGTTTGCAGGCTTCCCGGGGGTACTGTGTATTTGACATATCCTATCCAAGATTTTGTTTATATTGGATAGCTCATCACTGTTGTCCTTAAGAGGCAGTGTTTTATTATTCGGCCGAGAGCTTTTGAATCCGGCGTTGACCGTCGTGCTATTTGGGCCATTTTCCTTATTCCGGCGCTGATCTTTTCTGCGTCATGATTTCCCGTTTCCATCCCTGACCTGGGATGTACTCGGGTCGCTGGTGCTGCATCTTGCCAGCCAGCTATCTTCCCCCGCGCAAAAGCGGGTCATGAGGCTTGTTAGTGCGGCCATTGTTCTTGGTTTTTCTTGGCCGAGGTGTCTGGCGAGCCATTCGTCTCGGACGTTATGCTTAAAGGCTGCTAAGGCTTCGGCGTCCAGACAGTCGACTATTTGGTTCTTTTTGGTGAGGAACCTATTCAAGAATTTGCATGCTGACTCTCCGGGCTGTTGAGTTATGTGACTTAGATAGTCTGCATCCGGAGGGCGGACATAAGTCCCCTGAAAATTTGCTCGAAACGCATCCTCGAGCTCTTCCCAACTTCCAATGGTGTTTTCCGGGAGGCTTTTGAGCCAATGCCGAGCTGGCCCTTTGAGCTTGAGGGGTAAGTATTTTATGGCATGGAGATCATCTCCTCTGGCCATATGTATGTGTAGGATATAGTCCTCAATCCAGACTCCGGGGTCTGTTGTTCCGTCATATGCCTCTATGTTTACGGGTTTGAATCCCGCTGGAAATTCATGATCCAGTACCTCATTGGTGAAACATAGTGGGTGTGCGGCGCCCCTGTACTTAGGTGTGCCGTTGTCTTCAAACACTCGGCAGGTTGTGTTGCTCCGTGGGGTCTTCTTTTTTGGCTCATAAATGGACCTGACCGGGTCATCCTTTTTGCAAGGATCCTTATGTGGATCGTGTGCCGACTTGTGTGCGGGACCCCTTGCCGCTCTTAGCCTGTCATCTGGTCGTCTATCCGGCCAGGCGGCCTCTTTCTTTTTTGACTGTGGGGGCTCTACGACCTCCTCGTCAAATTCGGGCAACAGCTTGCGCTTCGGGTAGCTCTTTGCTTGGTGACTATCACCATATTTATCTGCGGTATTGAGTACTTTGCTCCATCTCATTCTGAGTGCGTCCTCCGCTGTTTTGAGCTTCCGCATTTGCTTCTTCAAACTTCTTGCAGTGGCGACGAGCCTTTTATGAAGGTTGTTATGCTCCGGTGATGTGTCCGGCGTGAGATCGTCTGGACTGTTGTTTTCGCTGGGGATGGGTTGCTTCTCCAATTCATCCTGTTCGGATGGTTGCTTGGTGGCATGCTCTTTGTCCACTGCTTCGCCCTGCTCTAAGGCCGGGTCAGTATGGGTGCTATTGTTATTGAGGCGGGACTTCGGGCGGCGCTTGCGTCGCCGTTTTGGTTGTTTCTTGGAGGGGTCATCCTCCGCTGTTCCTTCTCCATTCCCATCCTTTGGGATATCCACCATGGAGATGTCATATGATGAGGTGGCTTTCCAGTGCCCCGTAGGCGCTGGTTCTTGGTCGTCTCCGGCATCGTCGTCCATACCGTCAATGTCTTCGGAGTCGAAGTCTAGCATGTCGGTTAGATCGTTGACAGTGGCTACTAAGTGGGTGGTGGCTGGGATTTGAATTTCTTCGTCGTCCGTATCCCAACCGTCATGACTGCAGTCCGGCCAGGGCTCTCCCGATAGCGAGAGATACTTTAGCAAACTCAAGATGTCGCTGAAAGGTGAGTGTTGAAAGATGTCCGCAGCGGTTAATTCCGTGATCGGCGCCCAATCGGATTCGACTAGAGGGGGCGCGGGAGGTTCAGAGTCCGGCGAGGAGTCCGGCACCTCGGAGTCACGAGTTTCATGAGGGACAAGGTCAGTGTTCGGCTCTATCACCGTAGAGGTTGCAGCCCCCGAGGCGGTGTCTAGCCACCCGTCCTCGATCTGCACAGCCGGCTCCGAATTGAGGATCGGAGCGGACTCGTGTGCGGCCTCCAGGGCATTGTCCGGCTGCAGAGCTAAATCATGCCCATCGTGACAGTGTGGCGTGCTCGGCTGTGGCTCGAATCCATCGAAGATCAAGTCCCTGCGGATGTCAGCCGTGAAGTTCAAACTTCCAGATCTGACCTGACGGCCAGGGGCGTAGCTTTCGATCTGCTCCAGATGGCCAAGCGAATTGGCCCGCAGTGCAAAGCCGCCGAATACGAAGATATGTCCGGGGAGAAAGGTCTCACCCTGGACTGCGTCGTTGTTGATGATCGAAGAAGCCATCGAGCCTATCGGTGACGACACAGAGGAACTCTCAATGAAAGCACCAATGTCGGTGTCAAAACCGGCGGATCTCGGATATGGGGTCCCGAACTGTGCGTCTAGGCGGATGGTAACAGGAGACAAGGGACATGATGTTTTACCCAGGTTCGGGCCCTCTTGATGGAGGTAAAACCCTACGTCCTGCTTGATTGATATTGATGATGTGTGTATTGCAAGAGTAGATCTACCACGAGATCAAGGAGGCTAAACCCTAGAAGCTAGCCTATGGTATGATTGTTGTTTGTCCTACGGACTAAATCCATCCGGTTTATACAGACACCGGAGAGGACTAGGGTTACACAGAGTCGGTTACAATGGTAGGAGATCTACATATCGGTATTGCCAAGCTTGACTTCCACGCCAAGGAAAGTCCCTTCCGGACACGGGACGAAGTCTTCAATCTTGTATCTTCATAGTCTTGGGGTCCGGCCGATGATGATAGTTCGGCTATCCGGACACCCCCTAGTCCAGGACTCCCTTAGTCTCTTTACTCGTTATGTAATTCATCATCCCGCAACTAACTCATTACTCACATTGCTTGCAAGGCTTATAGTGATGTGCATTACCGAGAGGGCCCAGAGATACCTCTCCGACAATCAGAGTGACAAATCCTAATCTCGAAATACGCCAACCAACAAGTACCTTCGGAGATACCTGTAGAGCACCTTTATAATCACCCAGTTACGTTGTGACGTTTGGTAGCACACAAAGTGTTCCTCCGGTAAACGGGAGTTGCATAATCTCATAGTTATAGGAACATGTATAAGTCATGAAGAAAGTAATAACAACATACTAAACGATCAAGTACTAAGCTAACGGAATGGGTCGAGTCAATCACATCATTCTTCTAATGATGTGATCCCACTGATCAAATGATAACATATATCCATGGTTAGGAAACTCAACCATCTTTGATCAATGAGCTAGTCAAGTAGAGGCATACTAGTGACACTATGTTTGTCTATGTATTCACACATGTATTATGTTTCCGGTTAATACAATTCTAGCATGAATAATAAACATTTAACTTGAAATAAGGAAATAAATAATAACTTTATTATTGCCACTAGGGCATAATTCCTTCAGCGTTGGGTGGGGAGAGCAGCGGTAAAAGGCGGCGGCGGTGGCGGGTGGAGGGAGCGCCAGCGGCGGCGCGATGGAGGCGCTGCAGCGGCGGCTAGGGTTAGGACCGACTTACGATAGATACCATGTAGAGAGATGGTTTGGCAATACAATATTCATTGTATTGATTGGGTGCTGGTGCACATATATATAAGTACAGGTAGGCCTCAACCTCAACTATACATAATTAGAAGATGGGCCACAATATACATAAAATCATGCAACACATATATACTCAAAAGTTATCACATCCACAAAGTTTCAAACTTTTTTTGATTTTCCCTATTTTTTAATTTAATATTCACTTCGTGGGTGCAGTCAAGGTGGGTGCAGCCACTATTTTGCCTTTGGTTTGTACCGTTGCAAGATAGCTAGATTAAGGCATAAATGCAACAGACAACTTGAATTACACTGCAAGTACAAAATGCTTGCATGCTTTATTAATACAATTGGCTTACATAATGCAGTGTTTTACCACAGAGTAACAAAACGATCCACAATTTATGTCCACCATATGGACCAAGAGAAAAAAATATTAAGAAGAAGACGCTAGGTTAACATGCATGAAAGAGAATGAAATTTTCACAAAGATAGAGCAGATCAGAGCAAAAACAATCTTGAACTTGAATGTGCATGTACAGACGAAACAAGCTAGTCACTGAGAACTAGTATGTGATTGAATGGATGGTTATGCTCTCTGTCTATCACTGATCGATGTTACAGTCTCTCACTCCCATGAGACCGTTGGGCAGGTTTCTGTGCATGACAAGGTCAATGATATTCTCTTTCAGATAGAGATTCATAGCTTGCTCAAACGTTTGGAGGCGGCTAGCCTTGGATCTGGCAAGGCGATTGTGGAGGAGGCTCTCAGGAGCAAGAGAATGAAAAGTGGCGCCACAAGAAAGGCGTCCGCAGCTGCTTGATGGATGGTCACCGGTCTCTTGGGTTGTGCTTTTGGTCTGATTTCTCTTCATGGATTTGGTGGTGCATGTGGTTGTAGCGACCCGACCCGGATGGATCAAAGTCTCTGTGCTTAAGTGTCATCCCTAGATCGGTATGCTGACACAAAGTACTCGAGGATTTATAATAGAGGTAAATCACATGTATAAAATAACATAAATACTATTACCTAAATCCATATAGCAGAAGTAACAACAAAGTTGTGGAGCCTCAGCAACACCAACGGCAAAGTTGAGTGTAGACATCGTAACCCTAACGTATCACTTACTCGTCGTAAGGTTCCTGCAACATGAGACGTTGCGGCCATGTAGGTCAGTACGTTGAATGTACTGGCAATTTCACACCATAGAATAATAATGAAAATATCTATCTCTATATGCATATATGGTTGGTGGAGGCTCTAAGTTTAATTTTAAATAAAACTAATTTTTCCCTACAACAAAGAAAAAAATTTATTTTTACTACCAAGTTTATGCCAATATTGAGAAGGTTCCTCCAACTCATTCCCAAAATTCCCAAATTATTAATAAACCAATACATTAATTAAATAGAGTGATGAGATCAACAAATAATCCACTTCTAGATACTCAAAGTTGTCCATAACCGGGGATATGGTTAATCATGATTAGTTTTTTACACTATACAGAGGTTTGCGCACTTCTCCCCACAAGACTCGATCTCCTCCGTTGAATTTCTCGCACTGCCTGATGTTTGAGAACCGGATGATCGAGACATAGTCTTTCCGAAGAGGTCCCCTTAACCGATAGATAGGCCGGTACACCTATAAACCCCCTACATCTGCTAGCCTATCATGGAAAGGTTTCCCACAACTTACTCAACTATGCTAGAGCCCATAATGGCTTGTGGCTGCGCACGAAAATTTCTAGGCATGAAATATCGTATGATCCCTTTGAGCCTGGGAGGTGGACTTAGGGTAATCACATGGGTGCTCCGGGATTCCCTTGGCAAGCACTAGTTTCTCCAGGTGGCCTAAACAATCCACCTAGATGTGTATTAATGTTGCCACCTTAATTTTCCCTTAGTTATATTATTCTCGCAACTTTTATGAATCACACATGCCAATCCCCGTCTATGAGCATGGCTAAGCAATTTATGAGCATAACGTATATTCCTGGGGTGATCAAAGGTAATAGGTTCCTACCTCATGAACTACATAGTGATGCCCAATTCCCAATCCTACTCATGCAAATTGGTAAGGGTGAACTAATGCATATGAAAAACTGGGTATAAAAAAGTATGATCAAGGTGTGAACTTGCCTTGTACTATTGATGAATATTCTTCGCACTCATAATTCCAGATAGTTCTACTCGTCACACTCCGACCAATCTATCGTAAGCAAGCAATTTTATCCACACATAAGAAATCACTCAAAGATCCAAAAATGCAAAGGAAGATTGCAAAAACTCCAAAAGAACCAAATCAAATTATTTTGCAAGATCAGATCCTAATTTCGGTGAAAAGTGTGGTGATGGCTCAAGATGTTAGATTATGCCTAGGGATTCAATTTGGAAAAGGAATCAACTGAAAAAGCGCTACAGTTTACAAGATATGATCAAGTGAAGCTTCGTGTTCAAATTTGAATCGTTCAAATTTGAATATATAAAAAGTTAAAACTAATGATGCTACTGCATGTAGGAAGTCAATATGAAAATGTAAGAAAAAGAATTGCTAGATTGAAAATAACAGATCTATTAATTCAACATAGCATTAAATGTGCTTAGAATATTGTGTAACAACTTTTTGGTGGGATGGTAGAGCAATTGGCTAAGATCAAAATTATATGTTGGAAAGATGACACTAATTGTGCGAACGGAAATATTACTACAATACGAATCCGATGCAGTTGGGTTCATCGGAAACAGAGGTACGGATAAACAGATATGATCGAAAGAAATTTGAGTATGAATCTGAACAAATTTCAAAATTTGAAAGTTGCAAAAAGTTTATTTGATAGATTATTGGCATTGGTTTCGTCTAATTTGGATGAACGAGTAAAAAGTTATGGCTATTTGAAAAATCAAGGTCATGCTGTTTTATGGAAGAAAAAGAGCTATGGCTAAAAGAATTCTAGTATTAAAATGTAAATACAGAGACTCATTTATAAATCTAATTATTCTACCATACACTAGTCTAAAAATAATAAGCTATGGATGTATAAAAAATACGAGGAAAGATACCTTTATAAGATAGAGAAAAGAGGACTTCGGAGAGAGGAGAGAACTTCCAGAAGTCCCGCCGGAGAGAAGAATTTTTTTTGAAGCTAGTCAAACCAAAATATTGATTTAACCCATAGTGGATGATTTTTGGAGTTCTATGGTTCTATATTTATAGGTGAAAGAGAGGGTTAGGAGTCAAATGTTAGGCAATGTGGGACTAAACGTAGACGAAAACAAAAAGAAATAGAGGCGAAAAGAGAGGCGCTCGCATGGGCCTAAAAGTGTCCGGGCCGGCCGCACGCTCTAGTTTTTTATTATTAAACAAAATTCGGCCGAAGTGAAAAAAAAGAAAAATGGCTGGCTGGGCCTGGCCCATGTAGGAGAGAAAAAAAATTGGAGTGCCTTCACGCGCACGCGCACTTTTTGTTTTTAAATAGAAACAGAAAAGGAAAAATTGGATAATGAAAATTAAAGTAAAACTGTATATACGCATATTATATATCAAGTTTTCAGAAAAAGATTTCCTAAATGATGAACATATTTTCAGAGGCAAATTAATTCACAAAAAATTAAATAAAGCAAAAAGTACTAGTGGTTCATTTAAAAACCCAATAAAAAGTATTTTAAAATACCAAACTGATTTCAAACTCATTTTTCTCTACTTTTCTACTACAGGGAATCATTTTACCCTATTTTCCATATATTTTATTTTTGGAGAAAAATAATTTGAATAAAAACAAAATAACTCCAAATTGAAAGTGGGTTTCAAAATAACTTCAAAGGGACTTTCAATTTGATTCTTTGAAAGTTCCAACTCTTTTTCTTAGCATTTGAAGAAGTCATTTTATCTTCTCTCATGAAACTCATTGAGTTGCATAAAGTTTCCAAATATGAAATATTTTCAAATGGAATTCAAATCTTTTCAAAACCCTTTTTGTTTATAAAAACCCAAGGCTGAACCCAAACCCGAGACTAAGTGCTTCTGTAATGAGAGGAACGGACGCTAAAGCAGAACCACCCCAGATACTTGGTAGATGAGAAGGCTGGCAAGGTCGATAGAAGTATATTGGATATACATTATGTTAATGTGTACTTTACTAGTACTCCTAGTAGCACCAGGGTATTAGATACCGGTTCGGTTGCTAAGTGTTAGTAACTCGAAATAAAAGCTACGGAATAAACGGACACTAGCTAAAGGTGAGCTGACGATATGTGTTGGAAGAGTTTCCAAGGTTGATGTGATCAAGCATCTCACGCTCCCTCTACCATCGAGATTGGTCTTAAACCTAAATAATTGTTATTTGGTGTTTGCGTTGAGCATAGACATGATTGGATTATGTCTATCGCAATACGGTTATTCATTTAAGGAGAATAATGGTTACTCTGTTTATTTGAATAATACCTTCAATGGTCTTGCACCTAAAATGAATGGTTTATTGAATCTCGATCGTAGTGATACACATGTTCATGGCAAAAGATATAAGATAGTAATGATAGTACCACTTACTTGTGGCACTGCCATGTAAGTCATATTGGTATAAAACACATGAAGAAGCTCCATGTTGATGGATCTTTTGACTCACTTGTTTATGAAAAGTTTGAGACATGCGAACCATGTCTATTGGTGTATATGCATGAAGAAACTCCATGCAAATGGACCGTTTGGATTCACTTGATTTTGAATCACTTGAGACATGCAAATCATACCACATGGGCAAGATGACTGAAAGCCTCATTTTTCAGTAAGATGGAACAAGATAGCAACTTGTTGGAAGTAACACATTTTGATGTGTGCAGTCCAATGAGTACTGAGGCATGCAGTGAATATCGTTATGTTCTTACTTCACAGATGATTCGAGTAGATGTTGAGTATATTTACTGGATGAAACACAAGTCTGAATTATTGAATGGTTCAAGTAATTTCAGAGTGAAGTTGAAGATCATTGTGACAAGAGGATAAAATGTCTATGATATGATCATAGAGATGAGTATCTGAGTTATGAGCTTTGGCACGCAATTAAGACATTGTGGAAATTGTTTCACAATTAATACCGCCTGGAACACCATAGTGTGATGGTGTGTCCGAACATCATAGTTGCACCCTATTGGATATGGTGTGTACCATGATGTCCTTATCGAATTACCAGTATCATTCATGGGTTAGGCATTAGAGACAACCGCACTCACTTTAATAGGGCACCACGTAATTCCGTTGAGACAACACCATTTGAACTATGGTTTGGAGAAACCTAAGTTGTCGTTTCTTAAAAGTTTGGGGCTGAGACGCTTATGTGAAAAAAATTTAGATTGATAAGCTCGAACCCAAAGCAGATAAAATGCATCTTTATAGGACACCCAAAAACAGTTGGGTATACCTCCTATCTCAGATCCGGAAGCAAAAGTATTGTTTCTAGAAACGGGTCCTTTCTTAAGGAAAAGTTTCTCTCGAAAGAATTGAGTGGGAGGATGGTGGAGACTTGATGAGGTTATTGAACCATCATTTCAACCAGTGTGTAGCAGGGCACAGGAAGTTGTTCATGTGGCACCTACACCAATTGAAGTGGAAGCTGATGATAGTGATCATGATGCTTTGGATCAAGTTACTACCGAACCTCGTAGGTCCACAAGGATGCGTACTACTTCAGAGTGGTACGCAATCCTGTCTTAGAGGTCATGTTGCTAGACAACAATGAACCTACAAGCTATGGAGAAGCGATGGTGGGCCCGGATTCCGACGAATGGCTCGAGGCCATAAAATCCGAGAGAGGATCCATGACTTTGGAACAAATACTTGATGGTCGTAAGGCTATTGGGTATAGATGGATTTTAAGAGTAAGACAGACAATGATGGTAAGTATCACCATTAAGAAAGCTCGACTTGTCGTTAAGATGTTTTCCGACAAGTTCAAGGAGTTAACTACGATGAGACTTTCTCACTCGTAGCGATGCTAAGAGTCTGTTGGAATTATATTAGCAATTACTGCATGATTTATGAAATCTTGCAGATAGGATGTCAAAACATTGTTTCCTCGATGATATCCTTGAGGAAAGGTTGTATGTGATACAACCAAAAGGTTTTGTCAATCCTGAAAGACGCTAACAAGTATGCAAAGCTCCAGCAATCCTTCTAAGGACTGGAGTAAGCATCTTGGAGTTGGAATGTACGCTTTGATGAGATAATCAAAGATTTTGGGTTTATACAAAGTTTATGAGAAACTTGTATTTCCAAAGAAGTGAGTGGGAGCACTATAGAATTTCTGATGAGTATATGTTGTTGACATATTGTTGATCAGAAATGATGTAGAATTTCTGGAAAGCATATAGGGTTATTTGAAAAGTGTTTTTCAATAGAAAACCTAGATTAAGCTGCTTGAACATTAAGCATCAAGATCTATGAGGATAGATCAAAAACCGCTAAATGGTACTTTCAAATGAGCACATACCTTGACATGATCTTGAAGGTGTTAAAGATGGATCAGTCAAAGAAGGAGTTCTTGCCTGAGTTGTAAGGTATGAAGTTAAGAGTTAAAGCTCGACCACAAAAGAAGAGAGAGAAAGGACGAAGGTCGTCCCCTATGCTTCATACGTAGGCTCTATAGTATGCTATGCTGTGTACCGCACCGGAAGTGCGCCTTGCCATGAGTCAGTTAAGGCGTACAAGAATGATCCAGGAATGGATCATTGGACAGCGGTCAAAATTGTCCTTGGAGTAAATAAGGACATGTTTCTCGATTATGGAGGTGATAAAGAGTTCGGCGTAAAGGGTTACGTCGATGCAAGCTTTAACACCTATCCGAGTGACTTTGAGTAGCAAACCGGATACGTATAGTGGAGCAACCATTTGGAATAGCTCCAAGTGGAGCGTGGAAGCAGCATTTACAATATGACATAGAGATTTGTGAAGTACAAATGGATCTGAATATTGCAGACCCGTTGACTAAAACCTCTCTCACAAGCAAAACATGATCAAACCCCAGAACTCATTGAGTCTTAATCACATGATGATGTGAACTAGTTTAGTGACACTAGTAAACTCTTTGGATGTTGGTAACATGGCGATGTGACCTGTCAATGTTAATCACATGACGATGTGAACTAGATTATTGACTCTAGTGCAAGTGGGAGACTGTTGGAAATATGCCCTAGAGGCAATAATAAATTGCTAATTATTATTATATTTCCTTGTTCATGATAATCGTTTATTATCCATGCTATAATTGTATTGATAGGAAACTCAGATACATGTGTGGGTACATAGACAACACCATGTCCCTAGTAAGCCTCTAATTGACTAGCTCGTTGATCAATAGATGATTACGGTTTCCTGGCCATGGACATTGGATGTCGTTGATAACGGGATCACATCATTAGGAGAATGATGTGATGGACAAGACCCAATCCTAAGCCTAGCACAAAGATCGTGTAGTTCCTATGCTAAAGCTTTTCTAATGTCAAGTATCATTAACTTAGACCATGAGATTGTGCAACTCCTGGATACCGTAGGAATGCTTTGGGTGTACCAAACGTCACAACGTAACTGGGTGGCTATAGAGGTGCACTACGGGTATCTCCGAAAGTGTCTGTTGGGTTGGCATGAATCGAGACTGGGATTTGTCACTCCGGTTGACGGAGAGGTATCTCTGAGCCCACTCGGTAGGACATCATCATAATGTGCACAATGTGACCAAGGGGTTGATCACGGGATGATGTGTTACGGAACGAGTAAAGAGACTTGCCAGTAACGAGATTGAACAAGGTATCGGCATACCGACGATGGAATCTCGGGCAAGTACAATACCGCTAGACATAGGGAATTGTATGCGGGATTGATTGAGTCCTTGACATCGTGGTTCATCCGATGAGATCATCGTTGAACATGTGGGAGCCAACATGGGTATCCAGATCCCGCTGTTGGTTATTGACCAGAGAACGTCTCGGTCATGTCTGCATGGTTCCCGAACCCATAGGGTCTACACACTTAAGGTTCGATGACGCTAGGGTTATAGGGAATAGATATACGTGGTTACCGAATGTTGTTCGGAGTCCCGGATGAGATCCCGGATGTCACGAGGAGTTCCGGAATGGTCCGGAGGTAAAGATTTATATATGGGAAGTCCTGTTTTGGTCACCGGAAAAGTTTCGGGTGTTATCGGTAATGTACCGGGACCACCGGGAGGGTCCCGGGGGTCCACCAAGTGGGGCAACCGGCCCCAGAGGGTAGCATGGGCCAAGTGTGGGAGGGGAACAGCCCCAGGTGGGCCGGTGCTCCCCCCCACAAGGGCCCAAGGCGCCTAGGGTTTGGGGAGGGGGCTCCTCCACCTTGCTTGGGGGGAAAGTTTCCCCCTCTCCCCCCTTGGCCGCCACCCTAGATGGGTTTTTGGGGCAGCTGCACCCCTTGGGGTGGGAACCCTAAGGGGAGCGCATCCCCCTCCCTCCCCCTATATATATTTGAGGTTTTGGGGATGCCACACATAAGAGTTTCCACCTCTCCCTGGCGCAGCCCTACCTCTCTTTCTCCATGTCTCTCGCGGTGCTTGGCGAAGCCCTGCTGGATTACCATGCTCCTCCATCACCACCACGCTGTTGTGCTGCTGCTGGACGGAGTCTTCCTCAACCTCTCCCTCTCTCCTTGCTGGATCAAGGCATGGGAGACGTCACCGGGCTGTACGTGTGTTGAACACGGAGGTGCCGTCCGTTCGGCACTAGGATCTCCGGTGATTTGGATCACGACGAGTATGACTCCCTCAACCCGTTCTCTTGAACGCTTCCGCTTAGCGATCTACAAGGGTATGTAGATGCACTCCCCTCTCTCTCGTTGCTAGTCTCTCCATAGATAGATCTTGGAGATTCGTAGGAAAATTTTGAATTTCTGCTACGTTCCCCAACAGTTTATGCCAATATTGAGAAGGTTCCTCCAACTCAATCTCAAAATTTCCAAATTATTAATAACCCAATACATTAATTAAATATAGTGATGAGATCAACAAATAATCCACTTCTAGATACTCAAAGTTGTCCATAACCGGGGACACGACTAATCATGATTAATTTGTACACTCTGCAGAGGTTTGGGCACTTTTCCCCACAAGACTCGATCTCCTCCGTTGAATTCCTTGCACTACCTGATGTTTGAGAACCGGATGACCGAGACATAGTCTTTCCAAAGAGGCCCCCTTAA
Source organism: Triticum dicoccoides (assembly GCF_002162155.2). Lineage (NCBI taxonomy): Eukaryota > Viridiplantae > Streptophyta > Magnoliopsida > Poales > Poaceae > Triticum > Triticum dicoccoides. The sequence continues at coordinate 96,938,486 of NC_041391.1, read as the reverse complement.
CTGATAGATGGGCCAGTACACCTACAACCACCCCTACATCTGCTAGCCTAGCATGGAAAGGTTTCCCACAACTTACCCAACTATGCCAGAGCACATAATGGCTTGTGGCTGCACACGGAAGTTTCTAGGCATGAAGTATCGTATGATCCCTTTGAGCTTTGGTGGTGGACCTAGGGTAATCACATGGGTACTCCGAAATTCCCTTGGGCAAGCACTGGTTTCTCTATGTGCCCCAAACAATCCACCCATATGTGTATTAAAGTTGCCACCTTAATTTTCCCTTAGTTATTATTACTCTCGCAACTTTCATGAATCACACATACCATTCACCGTCTACGAGCATGGCTAAGCAATTTATGAGCATAACGTATATTCCCGGGGTGATCAAAGGTAATAGGTTCCTACCTCATGAACTACATAGCAATGCCCAATTCCCAATCCTACTCATGCAAATTTGTAAGGGTGAGCTAATGCATATTAAAAACTGGGTATAGAAAAATATGATCAGGTGTGAACTTGCCTTGTACTGTTGATGAATATTCTTCACACTCATAATTCCAGATAGTTCTACTCGTCACACTCCGATCAATCTATCGTAAGTAAGCAATTTTATCCACACATAAGCAATCACTCAAAGACCCAAAAAATCCAAAGGAACATTGCAAAAACTCCAAAACAACTAAATCATATTATTTTGCAAGATCAGATCCTAATTTTGGTGAAAAAGTGTGGTCATGGCTCAAGATGTTAGATTATGCCTAGGGATTCAATTTGAAAAAGAAATCAATTAAAAAACCCCTATAGTTTACAAGATATGATCAAGTGAAGCTTCGAGTTCAAATTTGAATTGTTCAAATTTGAAAAGATCAAAAGTTGAAACTAATGATGCTACTGGATGTAGGAAGTCAATATAAAAATGTAAAAAAAGAATTACTAGATAGAAAATAACAGATCAAGTAATTCAACATAGCATTGAATATGCTTAGAATGTTGTGTAAGAAACTTTTTGGTGGACTAGTAGAGTAACTAGCTAAGATCAGAATTATATGTTGAGAAGATGACACTAATTGTGCGAACGGAAAGATTACTTCAATATGAATCCGATGCAGTTGGGTTCATCGGAAACAGAGGTACGGATAAAAAGATATGATCGAAAGAAATTTGAGTATGAATCTGAACAAATTTCAAAATTTGAAAGTTGCAAAAAGTTTATTTGATAGATTCACTAGATAGGTGGAATCAAGACGAAAATATTAACGTTGGATGAACGAGTAAAAAGATATGGCTATTTGAAAAATCAGGGTCAAGCTGTTTTATGGAAGAAAAAAAGTTATAGCTAAACGAATTCTAGTCTTAAAATGTAAATACAGGGACTAATTTATAAATATAATTATTTCACCGTATATCAGTCTAAAAATAATAAGCTATGGGAGTATAACAAATACAAAGAAAGATACCTTTATAAAATAGAGAAAAGACAACTTCAGAGAGAGGAGACAAGTTCCAGAAGTCCCGCCGGAAAGAAGAAACATATTTTTCTTTTGTGAAGCTAGTCAAACCAAAATATTGATTTAACCCATAGTGAATGATTTTTGGGGTCATATAGCTCTATATTTATAGGTGGAAAACAGGCTTAGGGGTCAAATGCTAGGCAATGTGGGACTAAACGTAGACGAAAACAAAAAAAATAGAGGCGAAAAGAGATGCGCTCGCATGGGCCTGAAAGTGTTCGGCCGGCCCTGTGCGCTGTATTTTTTTATGAAACAAAATTCGGCCAAAGTGAAAAAAGAAAAATGGCTGGCTGGCCTGGCCCATGTAGGAGAGAAGAAAAAAATGGCTGGCTGGCCTGGCCCATGTAGGAGAGAAGAAAAAAAACGATTGGGCGTCCGATGCCACTGTGCTGCGCACATGGTTGACAGTTAGTTCCAGACGCACACACAGTTTTTGTTTTTTAAATAGAAACAAAAAAGGAAAAACTGAATAACAGAAAAAAAATTGTACATAGGCATATTATATATCAAAATTTTCAGAAAAAGATTTCCTAAACGATGAACATATTTTCAGTGGCAAATAAGTTCCACAAATATTTATATAAAGCGAACAATATTAGTGGTTAATTTAAAAACCAAATAAAAATATTTTATAATACAAAAATGATTCCAAACTCATTTTTCTCTACTTTTCTACTGTAGGGAATCCTTTTACACTATTTTCCTTATATTTTATTTTTGGAGAAAAATAATTTGAATAAAAACCAAATAACTCTAAATTGAAAGTGGGTTCAAAATAACTTCAAAAGGACTTTCAATTTGATTCTTTGAAACTTCCAACTCTCTTTCTTAGCATTTGAAGAAATCATTTTATCTTCTCTCATGAAACTCATTGAGTTGCATAAAGTTTCCGAATTTGAAATATTTACAAAAGGAATTCAAATCTTTTCAAAACCCTTTTCATTTATTTAAATGGAAGAAGTCATATCATCTTCACTCTAGGGTTTTGTGATGAAATGAATATGAATTCATGGAGATCATAAATGCAAGGTGAAAGTTTGGGAAAGTTATTTCATTCCCTCTCATTCAACTTTCAAAAAGTTTCAAATTTCTCTCAATGTCACACAAGCAACCACACCACAATCAAACAAACAATCAAAACTATTCATTTAATATAACATTCCAAAATTTAGAATGTTGGGATATTACAGTGGTCTTCGACCGTGTTACTCTTGTTAAGGGTTTCTTTGCGATGTAGCAGTGTGAGGGTTGGTGTTCGTTATGTGTTGGGTATGTTTGTAGGGCTGATCACGTGTTTACGGGGTTGTATGCTCCATGAGTAGTCCACATGTGATTGGTTTGTATCGGTTTTCGTCCGGTTTTCCGTTGATTAACTGGGCAATTCTCTTCTGCTTAATTAATCGATGAGGCAAATCTTTTGCCTTACGTTTCAAAAAAAAAGGTTTGACATCCTCTCAGTCTATCACTTGGGCTGAATTTGCCATACCGTCTATGACGCCCGGGTAATTAAGCTACAGTAACCCCCTCGTAATGATGCCACGTCACCTCGGTTACTAATGATAAATTCGCGTTGATTAGAAACCGATTCAAATTCAAATTTAAATTCAGCAAACAGTCAAAGTTTTCAAATATTAAAACTCAAATGTTCGGAGTGAGCCAAATAATGCATAGGTAATTATGGCGGAGAAACCACACTTTTATAAAATGTTTAAAAACTCTAAAATGATTTAAACCGTAGCAAAAACAATTATATAAATGCCTTTGGTATTTTATAAATTGCTAAACTATTTTAATTCGGGGTAAAACTTTTTATGACAGTGGGTTATTCTGGAACATTATTTTAGGGGCTATCGTTATATTTTACCGAACTAAAATTAATGTGCAAGAAAAAGAAAAACTAAAACTAATAAAAAAATAAAAATAGAAGGGAACCTCCCC
>NC_041391.1:96927230-96934698 GCF_002162155.2 Triticum dicoccoides | reverse complement strand
CCCGTGAGCTCCCCCTATCCTCCTCTCTCCCCCGTGCCGTGCAACACGCACCGCGTCGTCCCCAACCCCGTCGTCAGCCCCCGCCTCGTGCGCTGTCATCGGCCGCCGCCACGACGCCGCGCCCCTCCTTTTTGCCTTGTCCCGCCACAGCCACGCCGGCATCGTGTCGTTTGCGCTCGAGCCGCGCCCCAAGCTCACTTCGCCCTGCGTCCCTGGACGCCCTCGTCGCGCCCTGTGCAAGCGCACGGCGACGCCAACACGTGCACCCGTGACCGCCCCCGTCGTGCAGCGTCGCGCTCGTCGCCCATCTCCTTTGATGCTGCCGGCTCGTGCTGCTGCTGCGCGCCCTCACGCCTTGGGCTGTGCCCAGGCCGCGCCCTGCGACTCCGCTCGCCTCCCGCTCTGTCCCGCCTCTCCTGCTGCAGCCGTGCTGGTTCTTCCCGTCGGCCAACGCAGGTGCTGCCTGCGACGGCCACTCCCCTCCCGCTTCCTCCTGCGCCACTCGCCCGTGACCCCCCTGTTGCTGCTTTGCATAACCGCCTAACTGGCGCCATGGCCATCGGCCTCCCCCTGCTCCGGCGCCCTATCGGGTCCGCCCGCCCCTGGGCGTGCACCCGAACGAACGGGTGCTGGGCGCCCATTGCGCTCGTGCCTGCTAAGGCCCCTATGGGCCTATGACAAAGGGGCCCCAGCCCCAGAACGTTTATTAAAGAAAGGAATTAAAGAATAATGATAGTAATAAATACAAATATTAATTAATTACTTAAATAAATTAATTAACTTAATTAATTGTGTTTAATTAACCTAACTAACTACTGCTATTTAGCTAAACAGTCCCTAACAGGTGGGACCCACCTGTCAGGTTGACCAGGTCAACGATCAATGTTGACTGCTGATGTCATGTTGAGATCCTGCTGATGCATTAATTTATTTTCGAATTAAATTAATTTATTAAATCCAAAAAAAAGATTAAATATTTTAAAATTAATGTAAAATAAACCGTAGCTCGGATGGAAAAACTTCGTACATGAAAGTTGCTCAGAACGACGAGAGGAATCCGGATACACAGTCCGTTCGCCCGCCACACATCCCTAACATAGCAAACCTGCAACATTTCACCTCCGGTTCATCTGTCCGAAAACGCGAAACACCGGGAATACTTTCCCGGATGTTTCCCCCCTTCGCCGATATCACCTACCACTACGTTAGGTCACACTAGCACCGCATATTGCCGCGTCTTGCTTTGTGTTACATTTGATTGCTCTGTTATTTATTGTGTTCCCCCTTCGTTACTTCTTTCCGGTAGACTCTGAGACCTATGCCGATGTCCGTGTGTTCGACTACACCGAAGATGACCCCTCCTTGCCAGAGCAACCAGGCAAACCCCCCCTTTGATGGCCAGATATCGCCTATTATACCCTCTACTACTTTCATTAGAGTAGTGTAGCATGTTACTGTTTTGATTAATCCTATTCTGTTGCATAGCCTGTCAGTTTTGCTACATCTGTTGATACCTTACCTGCAATCCTAAATGCTTAGTATAGGATGCTAGTTTACCATTAGTGGCCTACATTCTTGTCAGTCTGCCTTGCTATACTATCGGGTCGTGATCACTTGGGAGGTGATCACCGGTATATACTATACATATATACATACTATACAGATGGTGACTAAAGTCGGGTTGGCTCGTTGAGTACCCGCAAGTGATTCCGATGTGGGGGATAAAAGGACTGGTGGCTCCATCCCGGTAGAGGTGGGCCTGGGCTCTCGACAGCCCCCGACTGTTACTTAATGGCGGAGCGACAAGGGAGGTTGAGACCACCTAGGCGAGAGGTGGGCCTGGCTCTGGTCGGCGTCCACAGTTACTTCATAATAACACGCTTAATGAGATATTGGTATTTGATCTGAGTCTGGCCACTGGCCTATACGCACTAACCAACTACGCGGGAAAGATATGGGCACTCGACGTCGTGGTATCAGCCGAAGCCTTCTTGACGTCAGCGACTGAGCGGCACGCGCCGGGTTGGACTGCGTTAACGCAACTTCCTTTGTAATGGAGGTTGCTAGGTCTGCTTCCGGCCACGTACGCAACGTGCAAGTGTGCAATGGGCGATGGGCCCAGACCCCTGCGCGCATAGGATTTAGACCGGCGTGCTGACCTCTCTGTTGTGCCTAGGTGGGGCTGCGACGTGTTGATCTTCCGAGGCCGGGCATGACCCAGGAAAGTGTGTCCGGCCAAATGGGATCGAGCGTGTTGGGTTATGTGGTGCACCCCTGCAGGGAAGTTTATCTATTCGAATAGCCGTGTCCCAAGGTAAAAGGACGACCCTGATTTGTACCTTGACCTTATGACAACTAGAACCGGATACTTAATAAAACACACCCAAACAAGTTCCACAGACAACCCGGTGATCACTTTTCCACAGGGCGACGAGGGGAGGATTGTCGGGTAGGATTATGCTATGCGATGCTACTTGGAGGATTTCAATCTACTCTCTTCTACATGCTGCAAGAGGAAGGCTGCCAGAAGCGTAGTCTTTGATAGGACTAGCTATTCCCCTCTTATTCTGGCATTCTGCAGTTCAGTCCACTGATATTACCTCCTTACACATATACTCATGCATATGTAGTGTAGCTCCTTGCTTGCGAGTACTTTGGATGAGTACTCATGGTTGCTTTGCTCCCTTTTTCCCCCCGTTTTCCTCTTCTTCTCGGATGCCGCAACCAGACGTTGGAGCCCAGGAGCCAGACGCCACCGTCGACGATGACTACTAGACTGGAGGTGCCTACTACGACGTGCAGGCTCCTGACGACGACCATGAGTAGTTTAGGAGGATCCCAGGCAGGAGGCATGCGCCCCTTTTGATCTGTATCCCAGTTTGTGCTAGCCTTCTTAAGGCAAACTTGTTTAACTTATGTCTGTACTCAGATATTGTTGCTTCCGCTGACTCGTGTATGAACGAGGACTTGTATTCGAGCCCTCGAGGCCCTTGGCTTGTAATATGTTGCTTGTATGACTTATTTATGTTTTTAGAGTTGTGTTGTGATATCTTCCCATGAGTCCCTGATCTTGATCGTACACGTTTGCGTGCATAATTAGTGTATGATTGAATCGAGGGCGTCACAAGTTGGTATCAGAGCCGACTGCCTGTAGGAATCCCCCTTTCCAACTCCTTGGCCGAAGTTGAGTCTAGTCGATGAAATTTGTTTTACTAACTTGACTGTGCGGCCCATGGGCCCACGTCGGCAATTGGGTGGTATTAGGATCTTTTATTCCTCGACCTATACTGTGGGACTCTAATCTCTCCTCTATTCGGGTTATATGATTTTACTAAATCTGACTCTAGGTTTTCGTAACTACTTTCTCCCGGAGAGCCCTTAATCACAGATGATCGCCTACCGCGTCAGAAGATTTCAAAGTTACTCTAGGATGTTCTCCCGAGACGCTTGTGCCCACCGCCTTTGCAAATTACCTACCACTGTTATATCCTTATGGATAACTGCATGCACCTTCCATTCTTACATTCGATCCCATTGAGCTTGTTATTACAAGGTGCAACGAACTGCTCTTCGTTGTTCCGAGAATCCTTTGAGCTTACTGCCTTACGGCTCTTTGCCACAAGATTACCCATATGGATAATTCCTTGCACTTATCGAGTATCCGCTCCTTCTTAGTTGTTCAGGTGTTTCACATAAGCCTTCAAAATACTATTTGATCTTTCAAAAATCCTCAACAGCCTGTTGTTCTTGAAATTCTTGCTTGCTTGCATTATGGTTAATCCCATAAGCATAATAATCTTATTGGCATCCTTTGTAACTATCATTTTTGAGTCCATTGATTCAATAAGTTGTGAATATTCACAATCATCAGTCGAATCCTAGGATTATCCTTCCGGCTCAGATGACATTTAGATATGAGCTGGTTCTTGACCAATCAATGCCTTGATTGGTTGTGCTTCTAAGTCTATCGAACTTATTCATTTTCGGTCAGAACAATTGCTTCTGATCCCTTAATTTCGGAATCATAAAATTCTTTGCATTAAGCTTTGAATTAGTCAGTTGTTTCTACAATCTGATGCCTTGGCATTCCTTCTTCCTCTGATTGAGTACCGATACTCACATCAGCCCCGTTGTGGACCGCCATACCCATTACTGGGTTATTATCCGACAGTGTCCTTCACAACCAAAATTCTTATGAGTTCCTTACTCGATACATAATACCTTTGGTAAATTGTATCCTCTACAGTTGTCAACCATGCTCTACTTTTGAGCTTGTGTTATTTACTCCTGAAGTTCATGGTATATGTTCTAAGAAGCCCTGATGGGTTGAACCTATGCCTTCCTTAATCTGTGTGAACTCAAAAGTTTTCACGGGTCATACTCCTCTGGTAATTCACCAGGCAGGTTTTGACACTGAAATCATTTTTATCTAGAGCAGTTAATGAAAGGTTATGCATTGAAGAAGTGGGAGTCGACCTTGAACCTTTGTGTTCATGCCCATGGACATGATGTAGATCCTATCATGGAAGCTACTCTTAAATTAATTATTCCCTTGGTATAAGTTCATCTTATATCTGTGATCTAGTCTTTTGCAATCTTGGTTCCGGCCATATTGATATTCTTTGATTCCTTTTCTCGGACAAGTTGAAGTACTTGTCTTCTGTAGATCATTACACCTATCCAACCTCTATTCTGCTCTACCTTTGAGTATACCCTCTTGTATCTCGAGAATATCACAGAACTACATAACTTCTTATGAGTTCTTCGTCAACTATTATTCTCGTCGATTCCAATTTCCCCCCGGGTTTTGAGTTACTAGTCACTCGAGACCACCGATAAGTGAATCGATTCCGCACTCCGATTCAATACTCTAAGCAATTTTCGTTGCTTATGAGTTTAATAATCCTTCAAGTCATTCCTAGCCTGATCGGCTATATCCTTATCGTGCAACTTTTTAACTGTGTTACCTGGTGCTTATTCCCGGAGCCCCACTTTCGACGATGAGCTAAGCTTACGTCGATTTTCCTCGTCATATCATTTCGCCTTGAACAGCAAGCTTGATTTTGAGTTTGTGTCGTACTCGTGGTTACAATAACCTTTCGCTTCATCAGTCCTTTGACTTGATGTCATCGCCGATCGATTACACCTCCATGAAATCTCTCAACAATTGTGTCGTGATCATCATCAACATTTTGAGATCTTCCAGGATATCGGTTGAATTCATGAAGAGAAATACCATCCTTGCCCTTGATGATTTTTATTATCATCAACAACACCCTTGACTTCGTTTCATCACGAACGTGTCCACATTATGAATACAACTTGCTCTCCGGCTAGTGTTGTGTTCTGCCTTGAAGTATCACTGTCTTTTCTGTCGAGAATGTTGTGGGGATTGCTCCACCTCTTAGAAATTCTCGGTATGATGATACTTCTCACCATCACCATTCTTCCTTGGTCCCCATGTGGTTTTTAACCAGGATACCAATATGTTAACGATTTTGTTTGAGTTCTGTACTTCTAGCAACCCTATTGCTTTGAAGTTAACGATCCACAATTCATTCTTAGACTGTTGGTTATTGAATCGTCACTCTAACATTGATCTTGCCGCCTAAGGTCATATTTTGGGCACACCTTTCAACTAATGATTGATGGTGTATGTTTCCCTCGAGCATACAACATTATATCCTTTAAATTGACAAGTGTCATCTACTTGTTCACATTATTGTGTAAATCCACTCGTTTGGATCTTCGATGAATTGTCGCTGAGCCCATCAGCCACCTCCTCATCCCCTTGTTGGTTTAATGATGAACTATTATTTCAGGAACCCGCTCCCATAGTTCATTTCCCGAGAATCTTGCAATGCCATTTCGTTGATTCGTGTTGCACCTTTTCTTCTCGGACATCCTGAGTCTGAGGTATCATGACACCAATCGGATCTGAATCTCGGTCAGATATGATGGTTGGGACAACTTTCCAAGAGTTATGATGTTGGTCCTTTGATGACCCGGTAATATGATGTCTTGCCTACCACCCCTGGCTGGAGGACCTATCATTATAATTTCTTTTGCAAGGATAACCATTCTCCCTGGAGGAAAATGTAAGACTTATTTTATAAGTTGCTCCTGATGGATCATTTGTGTATCCAAAGTCCGGCCCTTGATTGAAACACCATGTCATTGCTACCTCGAAGCATGACTATGATACCCCGCTCATCAACAAGAACATTGGAGGCGCGAAGCTAAATGTTTCTTGGTCAGTTATCCAAACACCGTTTTATGGGTAACATCTTGATTAATACTTGCCTCTTATCTGAATGGTTGGGTACTTGCTCTCCTACCCTGATGCCATGTTCTGCTTGTACATGGGAAGGATATACTCCTAATAATTGTGTGTAAACACAATTTTCCTTTCCATTGTTCTATTTAATCTGATAATCGTGTTTTCCTTTCCATTCTTTTGTTTAACCCTTCCTGAATCTAACTTAACTGAGCAGAGATAATTCCCTGCTTAGGTAGGCACCTCGTTGTACCACTCTATCTGTAAGACCCTATTACTATTGTTGATGACATTTTGTTAACCACCGATGGGTGATAACTTTGCCAATTGGTTCGCCTCGTTCAACAAGCAGGAAAATTGCTCTATTCGTTCCCCGTCCTTGGTACCGACATTATTCCCAGCATAGCTAACAAGCTATTCATTGACATGCCTCCCTGTCGCAGTTGTGCAAGATGTCACCACCCTTCCTACTTTCAACCCACATGGTGGGCCCATAACCCACAGGTCCACTGGATCGAAACCTGACTCTTCTTTACAACCCGGATTCTAATGTATCCTGTGCACCTGGCTTTGTATGTGATTCACGAGCTAAATGCTATACCATTATTCATCCTGGAATCAAACACCATGTTATTCTCATTGTTCAAACCCCCATTCCAGCTTCTGTCTAGTCATCGAATGATTGCCTACCCGTTTGAAACTTTGGTACCATCGTATATTGCACACAACGAATTCACATAAATACAACTCGTGGGGTACCTTATGTATTTTCTATTGAGTCACTGTCAGATGCCCAGCTTTGTGGAGATGCGTTCTTCCGCAGTTTTTCCCCTGGGTCACGTTCGTAGGACGGTGGAGATACCGAAGAAAGGATGACGACTTGATCATGGTGATTTGAAGCAGAGAAATGAAGACATTAATGAAAGGGATCAACCTCTTCGAAAGGGCAACCAAGACCGAGAGGACTTGTTAGGTTTTTCGCTACCAGCACCTTCCCCCCCCCCCTTACTCCACCGCTTAAATCTCGGGACGAGATTTCTTGTAGTGGAGGAGAATTGTGACGCCCGGGTAATTAAGCTACAATAACCCCCTCGTAATGATGCCACGTCACCTCGGTTACTAATGATAAATTCGCGTTGATTAGAAACCAATTCAAATTCAAATTTAAATTCAGCAAACAGTCAAAGTTTT
>NC_041391.1:96923895-96926738 GCF_002162155.2 Triticum dicoccoides | reverse complement strand
TCCCCCCTGCTGGATCTGGATTGGGGCGCGACGCCCCAACCCCGCCGCCCGACACCGCACCACTGCCGTTACCGACTCACCGGAGCGCTCCCTCACCGGTCTGCCTCCCCCTACGCACGTCGTCCCCGTCGACCTCCTCACGCACCGCTGCCAAAATCCCTACGTCCCTCGTGAGCTCCCCCTCTCCTCCTCTCTCCCCCGTGCCGTGCAACACGCACCGCGTCGTCCCCAACCCCGTCGTCGGCCCCCGCCTCGTGCGCTGTCATCAGCCGCCGCCACGACGCCGCACCCCTCCTTTCTGCCCTGTCTCGCCACAGCCGCGCCGGCCTTGTGTCGTTTGCGCTCGAGCCGCGCCCCAAGCTCACTTCGCCCTGCGTCCCTGGACGCCCTCACCGCGCCCTGTGCAAGCGCACGGCGACGCCGACACGCGCACCCATGACCGCCCCCGTCATGCAGCATCGCGCTCGTCGCCCATCCCCTCTATTGCTGTCGGCTCGTGCTGCTGCTGCGCGCCCTCGCGCCCTGGGCTGTGCCCAGGCCGCGACCTGTGACTCCGCTCGCCTCCCGCTCCGTCCCGCCTCTCCTGCTACAGCCATGCTGCTTCTTCCCGTCGGCCAACGCAGGTGCTGCCTGCGACGGCCGCTTCCCTCCCGCTTCCTCCTGCGCCACTCGCCCGCGACCCCCCCTGTTGCTACTTTGCACAACCGCCTGACTGGCGCCATGGTCGTCGGCCTCCCCCTGCTCCGGCGCCGTATCGGGTCCGCCCGCCCCTGGGCGTGCGCCCGAACAAACGGGTGCTGGGCGCCCATTGCGTCCGTGCCTGCTAAGGCCCCTATGGACCTATGACAAAGGGGCCCCAGCCCCAGAACGTTTATTAAAAAAAGGAATTAAAAAAAATACAAATATTAATTAATTACTTAAATAAATTAATTAACCTTATTAATTGTGTTTAATTAACCTAATAGCTAATTAACCTAACTAACTACTGTTATTTAGCTAAGCAGTCCCTGACAGGTGGGTCCCACCTATCAGGTTGACCAAGTCAACGATCAACGTTGACTGCTAATGTCATGCTGACATCATGCTGATGCATTAATTAATTTTCGAATTAAATTAATTTATTAAATCCAAAAAATGATTAAATCTTTTAAAATTAACATAAAATAAACCGTAGCTCGGATGGAAAAACTTCGTACATGAAAGTTGCTCAGAACGACGAGAGGAATCCGGATACGCAGTCCGTGCGCCCGCCACACATCCCTAGCATAGCAAACCTGCAACATTTCGCCTCTAGTTCATCTGTCCGAAAACGTGAAACACCGGGAATACTTTCCTGGATGTTTCCCCCCTTCGGCGATATCACCTACCACTACGTTAGGTCACCCCTAGCACCGCATATTGCCGCGTCTTGCTTTGTGTTACATTTGATTGCTCTGTTATTTATTGTGTTCCCCCTTTGTTACTTCTTTCCGGTTGACTCTAAGACCGGTGCCGATGTCCGTGTGTTCGACTACACCGAAGATGACCCTTCCTTGCAAGAGCAACCAGGCAAGCACCCCCCTTTGATCACCAGATATCGCCTATTATACCCTCTACTGCTTGCATTAGAGTAGTGTAGCATGTTACTGTTTCGATTAATCCTATTCTATTGCATAGCCTGTCATTTTTGCTACATCTGTTGATACCTTACCTGCAATCCTAAATGCTTAGTATAGGATGCTAGTTTACCGTTAGTGGCCCTACATTCTTGTCAGTATGCCTTGCTATACTATCGGGTCGTGATCACTTGGGAGGTGATCACGGGTATATAATATACATATATACATACTATACAGATGGTGACTAAAGTCGGGTTGGCTCGTTGAGTACCCGCAAGTGATTCCGATGTGGGGGCTGAAAGGACAGGTGGCTCCATCCCGGTAGAGGTGGGCCTGGGCTCCCGACAGCCCCCGACTGTTACTTTGTGGCGGAGCGACAGGGCAGGTTGAGACCACCTAGGCGAGAGGTGGGCCTGGCCCTGGTCGGCGTCCGCGGTTACTTCATAATAACACTCTTAACGAGATCTTGGTATTTGATCTGAGGCTGGCCACTGGCCTATACGCACTAACCAACTATGCGGGAAAGATATGGGCACTCGACGTCGTGGTATCAGCCGAAGCCTTCTTGACGTCAGCGACTGAGCGGCGCGCGCCGGGTTGGACTGCGTTAACGCAACTTCCTTTGTAATGGAGGTTGCTAGGTCTGCTTCCTGCCACGTACGCAATGTGCAAGTGTGCAATGGGCGATGGGCCCAGACCCCTGCGCGCATAGGATTTAGACCGGCGTGCTGACCTCTCTGTTCTGCCTAGGTGGGGCTGCAACGTGTTGATCTTCCGAGGCCGGGCATGACCCAGGAAAGTGTGTCTGGCCAAATGGGATCGAGCGTGTTGGGTTATGTGGTGCACCCCTGCAGGGAAGTTTATCTATTCGAATAGCTCTGTCCCTCGATAAAAGGACGACCCGGAGTTGTACCTTGACCTTATGACAACTAGAACAGGATACTTAAGAAAACACACCCAGACAAGTTCCACAGACAACCCGGTGATCGCTTTTCCACAGGGCGACAAGGGGAGGATCGCCGAGTAGGATTATGCTATGCGATGCTACTTGGAGGACTTCAATCTACTCTCTTCTACATACTGCAAGATGAAGGCTGCCAGAAGCGTAGTCTTCGATAGGACTAGCTATCCCCCTCTTATTCTGGCATTCTGCAGTTCAGTCCACTGATATGGCCTCCTTACACATATACACATGCATATGTAGTGTAGCTCCTTGCTTGCGAGTACTTTGGATGGGTACTCACG
>NC_041391.1:96896679-96923613 GCF_002162155.2 Triticum dicoccoides | reverse complement strand
TTCTTCTCGGATGCCGCAATCAGACGTTGGAGCCCAGGAGCCAGACGCCACCGTCGACTACGACTACTACATTGGAGGTTCCTACTACTACGTGCAGGCTGCTGACGACGACCATGACTAGTTTAGGAGGATCCCAGGCAGGAGGCCTGCGCCCCTTTCGATCTGTATCCCAGTTTGTGCTAGCCTTCTTAAGGCAAACTTGTTTAACTTATGTCTGTACTTAGATATTGTTGCTTCCGCTGAATCATCTATGATCGAGCACTTGTATTCGAGCCCTCGAGGCCACTGGCTTGTAATATGTTGCTTGTATGACTTATTTATGTGTTTAGAGTTGTCTTGTGATATCTTCCCATGAGTCCCTGATCTTGATCGTACATGTTTGCGTGCATGATCAGTGTATGATTGAATCGGGGGCGTCACACCGTCCTCCCGCTCTCGTCCCCCGGCTTCCCCCCTCCTAACCCTCGTCGCCGCCACTACCTCCCCTGCCCGATCACTACTGCATTCGGCAAGCCCCGCCAGCGCGCATGCCAGATCCGGGTCCCCCTCCCCCCGCTCTTCCCTTCTCTCCCCTTTTCCGCCCCGTGCCACCTTCCTGGGAAGCGGCCGGGGCGGCCAGTGTGCCTACTCTTCTTCACCTCGCCTCGTCCCTCCCCGCCGCCGCCGGCGGGCGCCCCCGGCTCTGGCCCGGGTGGTGTCGACGGCGGCGAGATCTTCTCTCCCCGCACGTGCGTCCTTCCTGCCGGGGGGAGGAGGGGGCGTTGCTCGGCTAGGCGATGGTCCGATGACCCAGTGGCGCTGGCCGGCGACAGACGTGGTGGAGGCACTGCTCCTTGGCGGCGTGGCATCTTGGTTGAGCAGGGTGGCTGGCGGCGCGCCCTGGCATAGATCTGGGCCCTGCGGGCCCCATCTGGGTCCTAGCGGGTCGGCCACCGGCATGGGTTCGTTGTCTTCTGCATGTTGCGGACGTGGAGCAGCTCGGACTGGGGTGGCGTCGCCGTCGGCGTGCTTGCTGCAGCGCGAAGGCAGGAGCTTTACGGGCCTTGGGTGGCCCGGCCGGGCCTGGTGTGCTCCTGCTATTGCGTCCGGTCGGCTACCGTCGTTGATGATGGAGGTTGGGCCCTCCAACTTGCTGACGATGATGTTGCCTCTAGTCCCGGCTCCTCTTCTTCTGTATGCAGAGCTCTCTTTGTGGTGTCGTGGTGAGACGGCGTGAGAAGCTTCAAGACCATGGTGGCGCATGGTGGTGGTCGGTTTCGGTGGCGGGCTCCGGAGCGCTCGAGGTGAAGGTCGGGATCGGCAGAAATCCCTCTCGGCCTGGCCGACACCGACGCGGTGGCGCCTGAGGGTGTTGCCGGACCTTCCTGAAGGGCGTCGGGGGCTACCCTTCTTCTCTCCTTGTCGAGTACCTGGGGAAACCCTTGACAGCAGTGTCAGCATCCTCGCGTCCCTTATTGGAGGTGTTGATTGGTACTGGCGCTTCGGAGTCTAGGAGCTTGGTGGGTGATCTCTGCTGGGCATAGTGGTCGTGAGGCTTCTTCGTGTTTTTGTCGATCCGTCGTTGTCGGCATTTGTTTCTTTTGTATTTTCTCTCTCGTTTTTTTTTGGCGGTTTCGGTTGGTTGCTTTGTAATACAAAGCGGGGGGAATCCTTCTTCGTATTGAGGTGTAATATTTGTGTTTCACGCCCATATGTATTTTCTTCTAACCACATGAAAAACGAGTAATACGGCATGAAGGAATATTCTTCGGGTACATTCCGCTCGGAGTAAAACGTCACCATTTGCGACACTGAGGCAGAGGTATAAGAATCACGCGCAATATATATCACTGGCAACGTAGAAACCCGTAGTCGACGACGGCGTACGCGATGCATGCAAATTGTAATTTACAGTTAACATATAATGCATGAAGAATATTATCCTAGCTAGCTAACAATAATATATAGGAGACCAGCAGCAAGCTATATATCCACCATCTCTTCGCAAGCCTGGCCACTATCTTCCAGAATGAGAGCCCAGCCAGGACTAGCAGCGGCAACTAAGGTTTACCTGGCCCTAATCTCGCTTATTCATTTCTCGCGTATATATATAGCAAATTCAAGCATTCGTCCATGTGTGGAGAATTAACTGGTGTGGTCGATTTCAGGTGATGGGAGATATCAAAGTGAAGCCGATGGACCAGGCCGCGCTGCCGCCGCCGGATCCGTCGAAGACGTCCTGGCCGGAGCTGGTGGGCTACAATTCCTTCGCCGCAGGGATCCTAATCTGCTACGACAGGCACGACGTGCATGTCGAGTACTTCGAAGTCAACACGGATCCTGGGCATGGGGACTCCAAACGCGTCGTCGCCTGGACCGACGGCCACGACACGGTCGTCTACCCACCATACATCGGCTAGACTTTCCGAGCTAGGCTACCGACCTACCGATCCAAGCTAGGTCTACAAGAATAACGGTGGAGATAGTATACTTGTCACTTCCTATACGTATATACTGCATGCATGGAGTGTATACGTGGTTTGATATCTTATATGTACGCTATCATCCTAGTATATGTGTATCCAAATATATATGTCCTTATTTTAAAATTTTGAGATTTGCTATATAAGTCTAAGTCGGTGCACTACCAGAATCCATATTTTTCCTGTGGGTGCAGTATTTTCCTGTGCGCGGTCTGTAGTGCCTCACAGGAATATAAATTATCCTGGCGGGCAAACTTGAGCCCACAGGAAATATGCCAATTTTACTGTAGGAACAATTACTGGACCTCCTACTCGGCGCTTCAGGCGCCCGCGAGCCAACGCTATTGGGCCGGCACACGACGAGCAGCGCCAGCGAATGGATATTACCGCGGAAAGAGCAATCTGTAGGTTAACCGCTTGACCAGCCTGCACCAACTGACAATAACAAGCGTGAAAATACTTAAGAGCAATCTGTAGCCGCGCTGTAGCGAAGTTCGGGAGTTATTTCAAAAAATGTTCGCGAACATTCAGAAAATTTAAGAATTTGTTTTCAAATTGAAAAAGTTCATGTATTCAAAAAAAGTTCACGAATACAAAAGTAGTTCACCAATTTCAAAAAAAGTTCATCTATAAAATGAAAAAGTTCATCGATTTGAGAAAAGGTTCATCGAATTTGAAAAAAGTTCATCCAAATTGAAAAACGTTCATCGATTTAAAAAAGTTCATCCATTTTTTTAATAAAAGTGTATCAAATTTCAAAAAAGTTCATCCAAATTGAAAAAAGTTCATTGGATTTTAAAATAAGTTCATTGATTTTTAAAATAAGTTCATCAAAATGTTAAAAGTTCATTCATTTCAAAAAAAAGTTAATCAAGTTTGAAAAAAGTTCATCATTTTAAAGAAATAGTTCACAAATTAGAAAAAATAACGTCTATTTGTGAACTTTTCACGCATTTAAGAAAAAAAGGAAAAAACAAGAAACTGAAAAAGAAAAGAGAAAAACACACAGAGAACATGAAGGGCATTTCCTCTAGTATAAAGAAAGGGAAATGAGGTACGGATCTACAGGAATAAATGCTCAGAGATAAACAAACGAAAATGTTAACGCCCACGCGTGTGGGCGTTTGTACATCGCCCACACGCCTCCATCGGATCCGGCTTGCCTGCTCCCTCCCCACGCTCTCACTTCATCCTGTGGTTGTCCTTTTCCCTTTTTCCTTTCTAATATAATCATCTCCCCTCTGATTTTAAGGGGGTGGGGTCGGGCCTTATTTTGTTCCAATCAAATCATGCCACGTCTGCGGGAGCACGGATGGGCACACACGCGGGGAGCAGGCAAGTCTCATCCGCCTTCATCACCACTCATTTTGCCACGTATGAATAGATGACATCAGCAGAATTTTTTTTGGTTTTCAGCTTAAAAATGCTTTATCTCCTAAATAAAAAAAGCGAACAAAAAATCCGTTTTCACCATTAAATCCGTCTCGACGAGATCTTCAAAACTAGACCCCATGTTGATATGTTTTAAGCCAGAAGTTGCCACGATGTTTACACTGCAGTTGCCATAGGGCTTAAACTAAAGTTGCCATGTGGCAATTTTAGTTTGTAGATCATGGCAATTTTAGTATTTTGATGATGGCAACTCCAGTACTTTGACCATGAAAATTATTTTTTGTATGAACCATGGCAATTTTACGTGCATGTATCATGGCAATTTTAGTTTATGGTTCATGGCAAGTCTAGTTTCTTAATTCCCCGTTTTATAAATGTCAAAATTTACTTTTAAATGTAGAAGAAAAAATAGCTGAAACATATCATGGCAACTTCAGTGTAAACATCATGGCAATTCATATGCAATAGACATGGCAACTTTTAATTCAAAAAAAATTTCATCGAAACATATCAACATGGGATCTAGTTTCGAAGATCTCATCGCGAGGGATTTAATGGTGAAAACGGATTTTCAATCGGATTTTTCGTTTAAGAGATAAAACATTTTAAAAACTGAAAATCCAAAAAGATTCCTGCATGCATGCATGCGATGACGTGGCAATCTGTTTACATTAGAGACATGTGGTGCGTCTCCCTTCGTGCCACACGTGTGGCAGTTAGCGCGACCCTAAACAAAAGCCACTGAAACAATTCCCCACTTTGTCTCCTCTCTCCATCTCGTCCGCTCCATGACCGCCGCCCTCCTCCACCATCGCCGCTCGCCTTCCACTCCTTCGACCTCCACCGATGCTCATCTCTCACCTCCTCCACCGTGGCCCGGGTCAATCTACGATAGCCATCGTCACCCGCCTACCATCTCCGCCACCACCAGCCGCCGTTCTGCCTCCACCTCTGTCCGCCGCGCGCCGCGTCCCACCTCCCCCGGCTCGCCGCCTACGTCCCGATCCCAACATGACTGCCATGTACGCGTGGCTTGCACCCCGTGCTCCCTGCTCCAGATCCGGGTTAGTCCCCGTCGCACATCGAGCAAGCCGCCGCCTCCTCCCCAGACCTGGCAACAGTCCACTCCCCCCTCTCCTTGTGCAAGCAAAATCATACATGGTCAAGGATAAATCTCCGGGTGCTCCATTCTTCTATAGTAAGTGTCAACCATGGTCAAGCAAAAAAGAAGTCAGGATCTCTACTTTTTCAGACAATTTATTATGCAGAATATAGATCTCGTGACCGCAGGATCATGGTGAATTATTTAGTCTGTTATCATTTTGCACGAAAGTGCTTTTCTCTGTTGTATCCCCAAAATTTAGAAGCTACTATTGCTAAGAAAATAGGCAATTTTTCGACTAATTTAATCCATAAGTAGATAACTAGCATGGCATTGATAGAACTAACAACATACTGGTACTGATCTAAACAAGCACGTACTACGCAAATAGTAGACAAATCTACACACGATGCTAGCACTGCTAATACAGAAATTATCACGAGAGGGATAAACGCGGTATACCCTCCAGTAGGCCATGCAGAAGCCGCCGCTGCGGTGGCAGCAGCAGAAGCGTCCTCGGCGGCCTTCTTGTCGGCCTCGGTCTTTTCGGCGGCGGCGCGTTCGGCGTCGCTGGACATGGTGATGACGGAGACGACGCAGACGTAGAGGAAGTAGTGGATCGGAGGCGAGCAGTCGCGTAGTCGCTTCCCAAAAACCTATTCGTCTCTCTCCCATACAGGAGCCAGAGAGACGGAGTTTCAGAGACCTGCTCTCCCCTCGACCGTGTACGCGGCGGACGGGATGGAGTCACCGGCGGCAGCAGCAGCAAAGGAACGACGGTGGGCGGTTCACGTGGAGCAGATGTGATCTGATCGTGGTGGCTAGGGTTAGGGGACACCGCACACTTATATAGACGCAGCCGCGTGGAGAGACGTGGGCTTGACCCACGTCCGAGTCCGTGACAGCCCACGATCCGACGTCTCAGATCGTGGCCCTGCTGTCAGAACCTCTCCGTTAGTGACTGGCAAAAATAAGCGCATAGGTGTGAGCTCGGCTTGGCTCATTCCGGCAACCCGCGGCGCGTCCTGACGAGGCGAGGCGTGGCGAGGTGGGCGGCGGAGGAGGAGCGCGCGAGGGCCTCTTCTCTTCTCAAGCTCCAATAGCATGTAGAAGAGCCACCCTTGTAAACCACTCCAACTTTCCTTCCACTAGCATGGTGGGACTAAACTTCCCACCACCTTGTCATGCCACCTACATGGGCCCTTAGAGATCAAATATGAAATTGTTATATGGGCTCTAGGCCCATCTCACATTTCAAAAGTCCCCCACCAGATCTGAGGGGCCCACTTTGTCCTTTGTTCCAATCGTTGTTTTGATATACTAGTGTTTCAGTGAAGACCTATTAAGGTTGAGCTTCACCTAGAGCAAGTAGCTACACTCCTTCACAACTAAACAATGGACTATGCCTTGAATTGTCAGTTTGGCGTAAAGAAGTTTCACCACATGTCTTACTAGTACTGGGCTGCCGAAGGCTGACCCCTCGGGTGGAGCATATAAGTCACACTCCTGGCCTATTCATGAGCTTACTAGAGATCACCCCAATCTCATAGACTGTGACTAGCAGTCGGACTCCCATAGGTGTCTTCCTCCAAAGATCGCTCTATAGGATAGCGTCTTGCTTATACGTATAAGCCTTGGAACACATTAAGACAATAGTCATCCTTCCATATAGTTTCTGAGAGTATTGCATCTCCAACGGAGTGGGTTAGTAAAGTTACTCTCCTCAGTTCACCACTAGCTTGTTTTCCCAGGTCCTACTTCACGGGATCTCCGATCACATAGGTTGGGTTACCACCAACTCATGTGGGTCTCATACCCATCTCCCTCGATGCACTATCTATCACTACACGCAATAGCCCTTTCGTAAAGGGATCTGCCAGATTTTTAGCCGTATGGACATAGTCCAACGCTATCACTCCAGAGTTTCTTAATTTTCTGACAGCTTTTAATCTCATTCTTATGTGTTTGTTGGACTTCATGTTGTCCTTTGAACTCTTCATCTTGGTGATGACAGTCTGATTATCACAGTTCATAAGGATAGCCGGAACCGGTTTATCAACCAATGGCAAGTCCATCAAAAGATCTCGAAGCCATCCTGCTTCAACACCAGAAGTGTCTAATGCTGTTAATTCTGCTTCCATTGTCGATCTCGTTGAGATCGTTTGCTTGCAAGACTTCCAGGAAACAGCGCCACCTCCAAGAGTAAACATATACCCAGTTGTGGCCTTCATCTCATCAGCATCACATATCCAATTCGCATCACTATACCCTTCAAGTATCGACGGGTCTCTGGTATAGTGAAGTCCATAGTTCATAGTACCTTTCAAATAGCGCATAACTCTTTCAACAGCATGCCAATGTATATCACCCGGTTTGGAAACGAACCGCCTCAGTTTGCTCACAGCAAACGCGATGTCAGGCCTCGTTGCGCTCGCTAGGTACATCAGTGAACCAATGATTTGAGAGTATCTCAATTGATCTTTAGCCATGCCTTTAGACTTTCGAATCAACACGGTAGGATCATATGGTGTTTGAGATGGTGTGCAGTCCGAATATCCAAAACGGCTCAACACCTTCTCAACATAATGGGATTGCAGAAGTGTGATCCCACCCTCATTATCTCTCAGTAGCTTGATGTTCAAGATAACATCAGCCACACCAAGGTCTTTCATCTCAAAGTTCTGAGATAGAAATGATTTGACCTCCTCAATGACTTTGAGGTTTGTTCCGAATATCAGTATGTCATCAACATACAAGCACAGTATAACTCCTTCGCCCCCACCATGGCGATAGTATACACATTTGTCAGCCTCATTAACAACGAAACCAACAGATGTCAGAGTTGTATTGAACTTATCATGCCATTGCTTATGTGCTTGCTTCAGGCCATATATAGATTTCAGCAACTTACACACCTTCCTTTCCTGACCATCTATCACAAAGCCATCTGGCTGTTGCATGTAGATTTCCTCATTTAGCTCTCCATTCAGAAAAGCCGTCTTAACATCCATTTTATGGACGACAAGACCATGTGAGGCCGCCAACGAGAGTAATACTCGAATGGTTGTCAGTCTAGCCACAGGTGAATAAGTATCTAAGAAATCTTCCTCTTCTTTCTGGTCATAGCCCTTGGCCACAAGCCTAGCCTTGTACTTTTCAATCATACCATCGGGTCTAAGCTTTTTCTTGAACACCCACTTACATACCAATGGTTTGCAACCATAGGGACGCTCAGTGATCTCCCATGTCCCGTTAGCCATGATGGAATCCATCTCGCTACGGACCGCATCCTTCTAGTAGTCAGCTTCTGGAGAGGCATACGCTTCTGAGATAGAAGTGGGAGTATCATCCACGAGGTACACAAAGAAATCATCACCAAAGGTCTTTGCAGTCCTTTGTCTCTTGCCCCTACCAAGGGTTTCGTCGTCATCCTCCTCAGGATTTTCATCATGTGTTCGTTCATAATATTCCATAGGGAT
Organism: Triticum dicoccoides; assembly: GCF_002162155.2. Classification (NCBI taxonomy): domain Eukaryota; kingdom Viridiplantae; phylum Streptophyta; class Magnoliopsida; order Poales; family Poaceae; genus Triticum; species Triticum dicoccoides. The sequence continues at coordinate 96,915,178 of NC_041391.1, read as the reverse complement.
GGCAGGCTTAGGAGTCTCCTCAGATTCCTGTCTAGAAGTGCTTTGCATATCTCTCATAGGAAAAATATCCTCAAAGAATGTAGCATCCTTAGACTCCATAATTGTACCGACCTTCTGGTCAGGTACCTCAGATTTCACTACTAGAAATCTATAGCCAACGCTGTTCTTAGCGTAGCCCAAATTAACGCAGTCCACAGTCTTGGGTCCAAGCTTATGCTTTTTGGGGATCGGCACGTTGACTTTCGCCAAACAGCCCCAAGTATGCAAGTACGAGAGTGTTGTCCTTCTCTTTGCCCATTTCTCATAGGGAGTGATCTCATTATCCTTTGTCGGAACTTTGTTCAGGACATGACATGCCGTCAAGATAGCCTCCCCCACCATGCCTTGGATAAACCCGATGTATCTAACATGGCGTTAACCATATCAATTAGAGTATGGTTTTTCCGCTCAGCAACCCCGTTTGACTGGGGAGAATAGGGAGGCGTCCTCTCATGAATAATGTCGTGTTCCGCACAGAAGGAATCAAACTCACTCGAGAAGTACTCTCCACCACGATCTGACCGGACTCGTTTAATTTTCTTTTCAAGTTGATTCTCAACTTGTGCCTTATAGATTTTAAAGTAGTGTAGAGCCTCATCTTTAGTATTTAACATATATACATAGCAATATCTAGTGGAATCATCTATCAATGTCATGAAGTACTTCTTTCCACCTTTAGTCAACACGCCATTGATCTCACAAAGATCAGAATGTATGAGTTCTAACAGTGCCAAGTGTCTCTCCTCCGCAGCCTTGTGAGGCTGGCGAGGTTGCTTAGCTTGCACACATGATAGGCATTTAGAACCTTTAGCTAAAGTGAAACTCGGGATTAAATCCAATTTAGCTAGCCGCGTCATAACACCGAAACTTATGTGACAAAGATGTGAATGCCAAACCTCAGATTCATTAACACTCGAATGAATAGGGTTCACAACTTTATTACAGAAATCTGTGAGGGAAAGGTGGAACAACCCTCCGCTCTAATAACCTTTTCCAACAAATAGTCCATACTTAGTAACAACTAATTTATTAGACTCGAATACCAGCTTAAACCCTTCTCTACATAGAAGGGAGACACTAACTGTTGGGAATATGCCCTAGAGGCAATAATAAAAGGATTATTATTATATTTCTTTGTTCATGATAGTTGTATTTTATTTATGCTATAATTGTATTATCCAGAAATCGTAATACACGTGTGAATACTTAGACCACAACATGTCCCTAGTGAGCCTCTAGTTGACTAGCTCGTTGATCAACAGATAGTCATGGTTTCCTGACTATGGACATTGGATGTCGTTGATAACGGGATCACATCATTAGGAGAATGATGTGATGGACAAGACCCAATCCTAAGCATAGCACAAGATCGTGTAGTTCATTTTGCTAGAGCTTTTCATGTGTCAAGTATCTCTTCCTTAGACCATGAGATCGTGTAACTCTCGGACACCGTAGGAGTGCTTTGGGTCTACCAAATGTCACAACGTAACTGGGTGACTATAAAGGTGCACTACAGGTATCTCCGAAAGTGTCTGTTGGGTTGACACGGATCGAGACTGGGATTTGTCACTCCGTATAACGGAGAGGTATCACTGGGCCCACTCGGTAGTGCATCATCATAATGAGCTCAAAGTGACCAAGTGTCTGGTCATGGGATCACGCATTGCGGTACGAGTAAAGTGACTTGCCGGCAACGAGATTGAACGAGGTATTGGGATACCGACGATCGAATCTCGGGCAAGTAACATACCGTCTGACAAAGGGAATAGTATACGGGGTTGCTTGAATCCTCGACATCGTGGTTCATCCGATGAGATCATCGAGGAGTATGTGGGAGCCAACATGGGTATCCAGATCCCGCTGTTGGTTATTGACCGGAGAGGCGTCTCGGTCAGGTCTGCATGTCTCCCGAACCCGTAGGGTCTACACACTTAAGGTTCGGTGACGCTAGGGTTGTATGAATATGAGTATGCAGCAAACCGAATGTTGTTCGGAGTCCCGGATGAGATCCCGGATGTCACGAGGAGTTCTGGAATGGTCCGGAGGTAAAGAATTATACATAGGAAGTGCTGTTTCGGCCATCGGGAAAGTTTCGGGGTCACCCGGTATTGTACCGGGGGTCCACCGGGTGGGGCCACCTATCCCGGAGGGCCCCGTGGGCTGAAGTGGGAGGGGAACCAGCCCCTAGTGGGCTAGTGCGCCCCCCCCTTGGGCCCCCCCTGCGCCTAGGGTTGGAAACACTAGGGTGGGGCGCACCACTTGCCTTGGGGGGCACTCCACCCCCCCTAGCCGCCGCCCCCTTGGGAGATTCCCATCTCCAGGGCCGGCGCCCCCCAGGGGGCCTATATAAAGGAGGGGGAGGGAGGGCAGCCGCACCCTGAGTCTTGGCACCTCCCTCCCCCTGCTACACCTCTTCCTCCTCCCACAGTTGCTTGGCGAAGCCCTGTCGGAGCCCTGCTGCATCCACCACCACGCCGTCGTGCTGCTGGATCTTCATCAAACTCTCCTTCCCCCTTGCTGGATCAAGACGGAGGAGACGTCACGCTGACCGTACGTGTGTTGAACGTGGAGGTGCCGTCCGTTCGGCGCTAGGATCTCCGGTGATAGGATCACGACGAGAACGACTACCTCAACCCCGTTCTCTTGAACGCTTCCGCACGCGATCTACAAGTGGTATGTAGATGCATATCTCTCTCTCATTTCTAGATGAACTCATAGATTGATCTTGGTGAACGTACGAAATTTTTTATTTTATGCAACGTTCCCCAACAGTGGCATCATGAGCTAGGTCTATGTGTAGTTCTCTATTGCACGAGTAAAACACAAATCTGTTGTGGGCGTAGATCTTGTCAACTTGCTTGCCACTACTAGTCTTTTCTTGCTTCAGCGGTATTGTGGGATGAAGCGGCCCGAACCGACCTTACACGTATGCTTACGTGAGATAGGTTCCACCGACTGACATGCACTAGTTGTATAAGGTGGCTAGCGGGTGTCTGTCTCTCCTACTTTAGTTGGAGCGGATTCGATGAAAAGGGTCCTTATGAAGTGTAAATAGAAGTTGACAAAATCACGTTGTGGTTATTCGTAGGTAAGAAAACGTTCTTGCTAGAACCCAATTGCAGCCACGTAAAAGATGCAACAACAATTAGAGGACGTCTAACTTGTTTTTGCAGCAATTGTCATGTGATGTGATATGGCCAAAAGTTGTGATGAATGATTAATGATATATTGTGATGTATGAGATCATGTTCTTGTAATAGGAATCACGACTTGCATGTCAATGAGTATGACAACCGGCAGGAGCCATAGGAGTTGTCTTAATTATTGTATGACCTGTGTATCAATGATTTAACGCCATGTAATTACTTTACTTTATTGCTAAACCGTTAGCTATAGTAGTAGAAGTAATAGCTGGCGAGCAACTTCATGGAGGCACGATGATGGATATCATGATGATGGAGATCATGGTGTCATGCCGGTGACGAAGATGATCATGGAGCCCCGAAGATGGAGATCGAAGGAGCTATATGATATTGGCCATATCATGTCACTACTTTATATAATTGCATGTGATGTTTATTATGTTTTATGCATCTTGTTTACTTAGAACGGCGGTAGTAAATAAGATGATCCCTTATAATAATTTCAAGAAAGTGCTCCCCCTAACTGTGCGCCGTTGCTAAAGTTCGTTGTTTCGAAGCACCACGTGATGATCGGGTGTGATAGATCCTTACGTTCACATACAACGGGTGTAAGAAAGTTTTACACATGCATAAACACTTAGGGTTAACTTGACGAGCCTAGCATGTACAAACATGGCCTCGGAACACAAGAGACCAAAAGGTCGAACATGAGTCGTATGGAAGATACGATCAACATGGAGATGTTCACCGATGATGACTAGTCCGTCTCACGTGATGATCGGACACGGCCTAGTCGACTCGGATCGTGTAACACTTAGATGATTAGAGGGATGTCAATCTAAGTGGGAGTTCATTAAATAATTTGATTAGATGAACTTAATTATCATGAACTTAGTCTAAAATCTTTGCAAAATATGTCTTGTAGATCAAATGGCCAACGCTCATGTCAACATGAACTTCAACGCGTTCCTAGAGAAAACAAAGCTGAAAGATGATGGCAGCAACTATTCGGACTGGGTCCGGAACCTGAGGATCATCCTCATAGCAGCCAAGAAAGCATATGTCCTAGAAGGACCGCTAGGTGAAGCACCCATCCCAGAGAACCAAGACGTTATGAACGCTTGGCAGTCACGTGATGATTACTCCCTCGTTCAGTGCGGCATGCTTTACAGCTTAGAACCGGGGCTCCAAAAGCGTTTTGAGCAACACGGAGCATATGAGATGTTCGAGGGGCTGAAAATGGTTTTTCAAGCTCATGCCTGGGTTGAGAGATATGAAGTCTTCGACAAGTTCTATAGTTGTAAGATGGAGGAAAACAGTTCTGTCAGTGAGCACATACTCAAAATGTCTGGGTTGCACAACCGCCTGTCCCAGCTGGAGATCAACCTCCCGGATGAGGCGGTCATTGACAGAATCCTTCAATCGCTCCCACCGAGCTACAAGAGCTTTGTGATGAACTACAATATGCAGGGGATGGTGAAGACCATTCCTGAAGTATTCTCAATGCTGAAGTCAGCAGAGGTTGAAATCAAGAAAGAACATCAAGTGTTGATGGTCAATAAGACCACTAAGTTCAAGAAGGGTAGGGGTAAGAAGAACTTCAAGAAGGACAACAAAGATGTTGCCGCGCCCGGTAAGCCAGTTGCCGGGAAGAAGTCAAAGAATGGACCCAAGCCTGAGATTGAGTGCTTTTATTGCAAAGGGAAGAGTCACTGGAAGCGGAACTGCCCCAAATACTTAGCGGATAAGAAGGCCGGCAACACTAAAGGTATATGTGATATACATGTAATTGATGTGTACCTTACCAGTACTCGTAGTAACTCCTAGGTATTTGATACCGGTGCCGTTGCTCACATTTGTAACTCACATCAGGAGCTGCGGAATAAGTGGAGACTGGCGAAGGACGAGGTGACGATGCGCGTCGGGAATGGTTCCAAGGTCGATGTGATCGCCGTCGGCACGCTACCTCTACATTTACCCACGGGATTAGTTATGAACCTCAATAATTGTTTTTTAGTGCCAAGTTTGAGCATGAACATTGTATATGGATCACGTTTAATACGAGATGGCTACTCATTTAAATCCGAGAATAATGGTTGTTCTATTTATATGAGAGATATGTTTTATGGTCATGCCCCGATGTTCAATGGTTTATTCTTAATGAATCTCGAACGTAATGTTACACATATTCATAGTGTGAATACCAAAAGATGTAAAGTTGGTAACGATAGTCCCACATACTTGTGGCACTACCGCCTTGGTCACATTGGTGTCAAGCGCATGAAGAAGCTCCATGCTGATGGACTTTTAGAGTCTCTCGAGTATGAACCATTTGACACATGCGAACCATGCCTCATGGGCAAAATGACCAAGACTCCGTTCTCCGGAACAATGGAGCGAGCAACCAACTTATTGGAAATCATACATACTGATGTGTGTGGTCCAATGAGCGTTGAGGCTCGTGGAGGATATCGTTATGTTATCACTCTCACTGATGACTTGAGTAGATATGGGTATGTCTACTTGATGAAACACAAGTCTGAGACCTTTGAAAAGTTCAAGGAATTTCAGAATGAGGTAGAGAATAAACGTAAATGAAAGATAAAATTCTTACGATCACATCGTGGAGGAGAATATTTAAGTCATGGATTTGGTACACACTTAAGGAAATGTGGAATCGTTTCACAACTCACGCCGCCTGGAACACCTCAGCGTAACGGTGTGTCCGAACGTCGTAATCGCACTCTATTGGATATGGTGCGGTCTATGATGTCTCTTACCGATTTACCGCTATCATTTTAGGGATACGCTCTAGAGACAGCTACATTCACTTTAAATAGGGCACCGTCTAAATCCGTTGACACGACACCGTATGAATTATGGTTTGGGAAGAAACCTAAGCTGTCGTTTCTAAAAGTTTGGGGATGCGATGCTTATATCAAGAAACTTCAACCTGAAAAGCTCGAACCCAAGTCGGAAAAATGTGTCTTCATAGGATACCCTACGGAAACCATTGGGTATACCTTCTACCTTAGATCCGAAGGCAAGATCTTTGTTGCCAAGAACGGATCCTTTCTGGAAAAAGAGTTTCTCTCGAAAGGAGTAAGTGGGAGGAAAGTAGAACTCGATGAAGTACTACCTCTTGAACCGGAAAGTAGTGCAGCTCAGGAAAATGTTCCTGTGGTGCCTACACCGACTGGAGAGGAAATTAATGATGATGATCAAGGTACTTCGGATCAAGTTTCTACTAAACTTCGTAGGTCCACAAGGACACGTTCCACACCAGAGTGGTATGGCAACCCTGTCCTGGAAATCATGTTGTTAGACAATGGTGAACCTTCAAACTATGAAGAAGCGATGGCGGGCCCAGATTCCAACAAATGGCTAGAAGCCATGCAGTCCGAGATAGAATCCATGTATGAAAAAAAAGTATGGACTTTGACTGACTTGCCCGATGATCGGCGAGTGATAGAAAACAAATGGACCTTTAAGAAGAAGACGGACGCGGATGGTAATGTCACCATCCATAAAGCTCGACTTGTTGCTAAGGGTTATCGACAAGTTCAAGGGGTTGACTACGATGAGACTTTCTCTCCCGTAGCGAAGCTTAAGTCCGTCCGAATCATGTTAGCAATTGCCGCATACTATGATTATGAGATATGGCAGATGGACGTCAAAACGGCATTCCTTAACGGTTATCTTAAGGAAGAGCTGTATATGATGCAGCCGGAAGGTTTTGTCAATCCTAAGAATGCTAACAAAGTATGCAAGCTCCAGCGATCCATTTATGGGCTGGTGCAAGCATCTCGGAGTTGGAACATTCGCTTTGATGAAATGATCAAAGCATTTGGGTTTATGCAGACTTATGGAGAAGCCTGCGTTTACAAGAAAGTGAGTGGGAGCTCTGTAGCATTTCTCATATTATATGTAGATGACATACTTTTGATGGAAATGATATAGAATTCTTGGACAGCATTAAGGCCTACTTGAATAAGTGTTTTTCAATGAAGGACCTTGGAGAAGCTCCTTACATATTAGGCATCAAGATCTATAGGGATAGATCGAGACGCCTCATAGTTCTTTCACAAAGCACATACCTTGATAAGATTTTGAAGAAGTTCAAAATGGATCAGTCCAAGAAAGGGTTCTTGCCTATATTGCAAGGTGTGAGATTGAGCTCGCCTCAATGCCCGACCACGGCAGAAGATAAAGAAGAGATGAGTGTCATCCCCTATGCCTCAGCCATAGGATCTATTATGTATGCCATGCTGTGTACCAGACCAGATGTAAACCTTGCCGTAAGTTTGGTAGGTAGGTACCAAAGTAATCCCTGCAAGGAACACTGGACAACGGTCAAGAATATCCTAAAGTACCTGAAAAGGACAAAGGACATGTTTCTCATTTATGGAGGTGACGAAGAGCTCGTCGTAAAGGGTTACGTCGATGCTAGCTTCGACACAGATCTGGATGACTCTAAGTCACAAACCGGATACGTGTATATGTTGAATCGTGGAGCAGTAAGCTGGTGCAGTTGCAAGCAGAGCGTCGTGGCGGGATCTACATGTGAAGCGGAGTACATGGCAGCCTCGGAGGCAGCGCATGAAGCAATATGCATGAATGAATTCATCACCGACCTAGGAGTCATGCCCAATGCGTCGGGGCCAATCACTCTCTTCTGTGACAACACTGGAGCTATTGCCCTTGCCAAGGAGCCCAGGCTTCACAAGAAGACCAGGCACATCAAGCGTCGTTTCAACTCCATCCGTGAAAATGTTCAAGATGGAGACATAGATATTTGCAAAGTACATACGGATCTGAATGTCGCAGATCCATTGACAAAACCTCTTCCGCAAGCAAAACATGATCAACACCATAACTCTATGTGTGTTCGATTCATCATAATGTAACTAGATTATTGACTCTAGTGCAAGTGGGAGACTGTTGGAAATATGCCCTAGAGGCAATAATAAAAGGATTATTATTATATTTCTTTGTTCATGATAGTTGTCTTTTATTCATGCTATAATTGTATTATCCGGAAATCGTAATACACGTGTGAATACTTAGACCACAACATGTCCCTAGTGAGCCTCTAGTTGACTAGCTCGTTGATCAACAGATAGTCATGGTTTCCTGACTATGGACATTGGATGTCATTGATAACGGGATCACATCATTAGGAGAATGATGTGATGGACAAGACCCAATCCTAAGCATAGCACAAGATCGTGTAGTTCATTTTGCTAGAGCTTTTCATGTGTCAAGTATCTCTTCCTTAGACCATGAGATCGTGTAACTCTCGGACACCGTAGGAGTGCTTTGGGTGTACCAAATGTCACAACGTAACTGGGTGACTATAAAGGTGCACTACAGGTATCTCCGAAAGTGTCTATTGGATTGACACGGATCGAGACTGGGATTTGTCACTCCGTATAATGGAGAGGTATCACTGGGCCCACTCGGTAGTGCATCATCATAATGAGCTCAAAGTGACCAAGTGTCTGGTCATGGGATCACGCATTGCGGTACGAGTAAGGTGACTTGCCGGCAACAAGATTGAACGAGGTATTGGGATATCGATGATCGAATCTCGGGCAAATAACATACCGTCTGACAAAGGGAATAGTATACGGGGTTGCTTGAATCCTCGACATCGTGGTTCATCCGATGAGATCATCGAGGAGTATGTGGGAGCCAACATGGGTATCCAGATCCCGCTGTTGGTTATTGATCGGAGAGCCGTCTCGGTCATGTCTGCATGTCTCCCGAACCCGTAGGGTCTACACACTTAAGGTTCGGTGACGCTAGGGTTGTATGAATATGAGTATGCAACAAACCGAATGTTGTTCGGAGTCCCGGATGAGATCCCGGACGTCACGAGGAGTTCTGGAATGGTCCGGAGGTAAAGAATTATATATAGGAAGTGCTGTTTCGGCCATCGGGAAAGTTTCGGGGTCACCCGATATTGTACCGGGACCACCGGAAGGGTCCCGGGGGTCCACCGGGTGGGGCCACCTATCTCAGAGGGCCCCGTGGGCTGAAGTGGGAGGGGAACCAGCCCCTAGTGGGCTGGTGCACCCCCCCCTTGGCCCCCCTGTGCCTAGGGTTGGAAACCCTAGGGTGGGGGGCGCACCACTTGCCTTGGGGGGCACTCCACCCCCCTGGCCGCCGCCCCCTTGGGAGATTCCCATCTCCAGGGCCAGCGCCCCCCCAGGGGGCCTATATAAAGGAGGGGGGAGGGAGGGCAGCCGCACCCCGAGTCTTGGCGCCTCCCTCCCCCTGCTACACCTCTTCCTCCTCCCGAAGTTGCTTGGCGAAGCACTGCCGGAGCCCTGCTGCATCCACCACCACGCCGTCGTGCTGCTGGATCTTCATCAACCTCTCCTTCCCCCTTGCTGGATCAAGACGTAGGAGACATCACACTGACCGTACGTGTGTTGAACGCGGAGATGCCGTCCGTTTGACGCTAGGATCTCCGGTGATAGGATCACGACGAGAACGACTACCTCAACCCCGTTCTCTTGAACGCTTCCTCACGCGATCTACAAGTGGTATGTAGATGCATCTCTCTCTCTCTCGTTGCTAGATGAACTCATAGATTGATCTTGGTGAACATAGGAAAATTTTTATTTTATGCAACATTCCCCAACACTAACTAGGTTCTTCTTGATGGCGGGGACATGCTGCATGTTCTTCAGCTGCACGATCCTTCCCGAAGTAAACTTCAGATCGACCGTGCCAACACCATGAACAGAAGCACTCGCGCCATTCCCCATCAATACGGACCCGTGGCCTGTGACCTGGTAAGAAGAGAACAATGAAATGTCAGCACACACATGAACACCTGCACTTGTATCCACCCACCAATCGGTAGGCTGAAACACTAAAAAAACAGTAAATAAATTACCGTAGCCAGATGCACCATTCTCAGTGTTGCCCACAATCATGTTGACAGACTTGGAGTCCCGTCCTGACTTCTTAAACTTGTTTTGGCACTTGTTGGCCCAATGTTCAGCCGAACCACAAGTAAAGCAGCCCTCATCCTTCTTGTTCTTCTTGAAGGTCTTCTTACCCTTCTTCTTGAAGTCGGTATTCTGTTGGACATCGTTCCTTCCCTTGAACTTGTGGGAGTTGAAGTTCCTCTGGTTCACCATGTTGGCAACAGAAGTCCCTTCAGCCCCTTTTCCGTGCGAGTCCTTTACCCTCGAATTCTGCTCAACACTCAGATGGCCAATGACATCCTCCACAGAGAATTCACGCCTCTGATGTTTCAGAGTGGTGGCAAAGTTCCTCCAGGAATTGGGGAGCTTAGCGATTATGCAACCCACGACAAACTTGCCCGGTAACTCGCACTTCAGAAGCTCAAGCTCCTTAACAATGCATATTATCTCATGAGCCTGCTCCAGTACAGGACGGTTCTCAAACATCTTGTAATCATGGAACTGCTCTATAATATACATCTCGCTCCCTGCATCAGTGGCCCCGAACTTAGATTCGAGCGCCTCCCACAAGTCCTTGGCGACATGCACATGTAAATATGCGTCGACCAGTTTATCTCCGATCACGCAAAGAATTGCTCCAAGAAACACAGTGGTTGCCTCCCTGAATGCCTTCTCCTGTTCAGGAGCAATCGTTCTCGTGGACACACCGGTGACCCAGAACACGTTCATAGCAATGAGCCATAAAGTGGTCTTTGTCTGCCAACGCTTAAAGTACGTACCGGTAAACTTATCCGGTTTCAGTGCTGCGGCAAAGCCACTTGCCGAAAAATTCCTACACATAACAGATTTTTGGATTGCTAAGAAAATAGGCAATTTTTCGACTAATTTAATCCATAAGTAGATAACTAGCATGGCATTGAGAGAACTAACAACATACTGGTACTGATCTAAACAAGCATGTACTACGCAAATAGTAGACAAATCTACAAACGATGCTAGCACTGCTAATACAAAAATTATCAGGAGAGGGATAAACGCGGTATACCCTCCAGTAGGCCATGCAGAATCGCTGCTGCGGTGGCAGCAGCAGAAGCGTCCTCGGCGGCCTTCTTGTCGGCCTCGGTCTTCTCGGCGGCGGCGCGTTTGGCATCACTGGACATGGTGATGACGGAGACGACGCGGACGTAGAGGAAGTAGTGGATCAGAGGCGAGCAGTCGCGTAGTCGCTTCCCAAAAACCTATTCGTCTCTCTCCCGTATAGGAGCCAGAGAGACGGAGTTTCGAAGACCTGCTCTCCCGTCAACCGTGTACGCGACGGACGTGATGGAGTCACCGGCGGCAGCAGCAGCAAAGGAACGACGGTGGGCGGTTCGCGTGGAGCAGATGTGATCTGATCATGGCGCTAGGGTTAGGGGACACCGCACACTTATATAGATGCAGCCGCGTGGAGAGACGTGGGCTAGACCCATGTCCGAGTCCGTGACAGCCCATGATCCGACGTCTCAGATCATTGCCCTGCTGTCAGAACCTCTCCGTTAGTGACTGGCAAAAATAAGCGCATAGGTGTGAGCTCGGCTCGGCTCATTCCCGCAACCCGCGGCGCGTCGTGACGAGGCGAGGCGAGGCGTGGCGAGGCGGGCGGCGGAGGAGGAGCGCACGAGGGCCTCTTATCTTCTCAAGCTCCAATAGCATGTAGAAGAGCCACCCTTGTAAACCACTCCAACTTTACTTCCACTAGCATGGTGGGACTAAACTTCCCACCACCTTGTCATGCCACCTACATGGGCCCTTAGAGATCAAATCTGAAATTGTTATATGGGCTCTAGGCCCATCTCACATTTCAACAACTATTAGGTGTGTTATTAGCACTCCTATTCGTTTATGTGAGTTATTTACTCAAAACCATCACACTTGGGCTAGGGTAACAACTTGGTACCAGATTTTAGCCAGGGCACAAAAAACCACCGAAATTGCGCCTAATCTGTAACGGAGAGCACTGCTTGTCTGATTTGCCCGCGAAAACAGTGAAACTGACCACAAGGCTCCACCTGTAATACCGAGTTGGCATGCCTATGTGGACAAAAAACTGACATGGACATGGGACCCATCTGTCAGTCACATATTTTTCCCCTTTCTTTTTTATTCCCTATAATCTTTTCTTTCTCTTCTGTCCACGTCTGGCGTCAAAGAGAACGCCGCTATCCTCTCCACCTCTCACGCCACCATCCTCCTCCCCCCCACTCTCTCATTGCGCGAGCGGCGGTGCCGACCTCCCCCCCTGCCCACCGCAACGGCACTCCATGGTGAGGCAGACGAGCTGCCGCCGCTCCCCATGAGCCCCCGACGCCACCTCCATGAGCTGGAGCATGCAGGTTCACAATGGTGGCCGGTGGCACGGTGCTGACCGCAGCAAGGTCGAATCTCGACGGCGATCTCGCTCTGGGCATGGTCGACTTCGCATCATCGTCGCCATTGCCGGCGTATCCGTGGGCCTCCTCCTGTCCCGGCGCGAGGGTGCCCACCACACCAGCACTCCATGACTGCTCAATGCCTACTCCGATGCTCCATGGATAGGCGGGCGAGCTGCCACCGCTCCCCATGACCCACGACACCACGTCCCCGAGCTCGGACGCGTGGGCGCACGACGGTGGCGGGTGGCAGGATGGTGATCGCGGCGAGGTTGGTGCAGCGGAGGGGGGAATGACCACCTCAACGGGCGCATCTGACCCCGACGTGCGCGGTGGTGCCGCGGCGGCCTCCGACTCCGGTGGAGCCGTACGGAGCTTCTCCATGAGATCGCCGGTTGCCCAGGAGACAACGGGCACCATGCGGAACCTGTTTGAGGGATCGCGGGAATGCCCATACGAAAAAGAAGTACAAATAAAAAGAAAAATGAAAAAAAGGAGGCACCGAGTCATTGACATGTGGGACGCATGTCCACCTCGGCATATTTGACCACACAAGATTGGCACGTCAGCCCGATAGGTGGGCTCACCCTGTCAGTTTCGCTGTTTTGGCGGGCAAATCAGACAATCAGTGCTTTTCGTTACAGATTAGGTGCAATTTCGATTGTTTTTTGTGCGCTGGCTAAATTCCGGTACCAAGTTGTTACCCTAGCCCCAAGTGTGATGGTTTTGGGTAAATAACTCCGTTGTGTCAAACAAAAGCAGAAAAGGTTATTGTTTGTGTAATTTGTATCGTTGCTAGTTATGGTGCTTCTAGGAAATGTACTGTTTATGAAGATGATGCCTATCTCTTTTCTCAGTGATTGAATGTACATATCTAATGTCTTGAAAGTAGATATGTCAAATATTTACTCCTTTGCATGCTTGATTTTTAGTAGCTTGAATCTGCTATATCATTGAATCATTGTTGATGATGCAGCCCACATATACAATATCTAGATATCGCATCCTTTGATAAATCATCTTGGGTAAGTGTTCAATTTTTATAAGCAAGTTATTCATAGTTTTAGTTGGAAATGTAAGCAATGCTTTGCATAATTGTGCCAGTCTCTTGTAGGTATTGTTTGACATCTTTATAAATCTTCTTGGCGGCGGAAGGAAGGCATATATCATAGATGCAGTGAAGAGAAGGCAAAACGTATTCCAGGTATCTCTCACACTTTTCGAGTCCTTGTGGTCGGGTGGTAGTTGGAAACGTATCTCTCCCCCGGCTCAGGTACCCTAAACCCATTCTTGTCTTGGTGTGGTAATTATCTCACAAATACTATGGTGTGTTGGTGTTACCTTATTATTTGTTGTTGTATTATTTACTTGATGAATTACTTATTTATGATGAAAACTGTAAAGTGTTTTCAAAGTATTCACTATCCCATCCCTGACGCTAACCCAGCCTCTCCTCATATGAATCAGCGCCGGTAGTTTATATTAAAATCTCTAATAAAAGGTCTTATATTTAGAAACGAAGGGAGTAGTCCATAAATAATAGAGAGATGTTCCCAGCCGCCCGACCAATCTTGGCTAGTGCCAGTCGTACACGTTCCTTTGGATCACCTAAGGCTGGTCATAGTGGGAGTAACATAGGTAGTAACATAGATGCCACGTAAGCAAAAAATGATGATGTGGCAAGTAGTTAATGAGAAGAGGCAAATAGAGTAACATAATACTATGTTACCATCACATAGCGTTTTCAAATGCAAAATGAGTCTGCAAAGTACTGATGGACTACATGTTGTGTTCTATAAGAGGTTCTGGCATATCATAGGGGAGGATTTAATTGATGAAGAGCTGCTGGCTGTAAACAACCGAAAAATTCCAGAAGGGTGGAACGACACCACTATTGTTCTTATTCCAAAGGTTGTCAGGCCGGAAGTTATAACACAATTTTGGCCGATAAGTTTGTGTAACGTGGTTTATAAGGTAATTTCAAAATTATTGGCCAATCGTCTCAAGTATCTCTTACCATAAATCATATTGCCCAATCAAAGCGCCTTTGTCCCTGGGCGCTTGATTACAAATAATTTTTTGGTGGCTTTTGAGTCTTATCATGCTAATAAGAGGAAGAGTAAAGGTAAATATGGTACTTGTGCGGTAAAACCGGATATGCATAAGGCTTATGATAGGGTCGAGTGGGTTTTTGTGGAGAGGGTCCTGCTTCGACTAGGCTTCTCTGTTGATTGGGTTGCTCTAATTATGGAGTGTGTTCAGTCTATAAGATACTAGGTGCGGATTAATAACTCACTTACAAATTATTTCCTGCCTACACAGGGGTCTTCGACGGGGAGACCCTCTCTCACCATATTTGTTTTTACTATGTGCGAAAGGACTATTAGGCTTACTTGTCCATGAGGAGGAAACGGGCAATTTGGTGGGGCAGGAATGGAACAGCGGTATCCCATCTCCTGTTTGCTGATGATTCTCTCATCCTAATGAGAGCGGACGTCTCCAACGCTACTAGCCTTCTCCATGCACTAGATGATTACTGTGCAGCTTCGGGACAACTGGTGAGTGAGGCAAAATCAAGTATCTTTTTCAGTCTGTGTACCCCGGTGGAGGTGAGGGCTGAAGTTTGCACAACCCTGAATATTATGGTGGAAGCAATTACAGATAAGTATTTGGGTCTAACCCCATAGTTGGGGTGGACAGAACCGACAATTTTCAACACTTGGTGGATAGAGTTCTGAACAGAATTAAAGGATGGAAGGAAAAATGCTATTTTTTGGAGGAAAGGAAATATTATTAAAGGTCATTATTCAAGCCATACCGTCGTATGCCATGTTAGTATTCAAATTACCTAAAAAAGTATGCAATGGGGTAACTACTGCTATGTCCCAATACTGGTGGTGTGATGAGGATGTGAAGAAGCATATGCATTGGTTTGCATGGTGGAAAATGTGCATCTCAAAGAGCAAAGGAGGTATGAGTTTTAAAGACTTGCACTATTTTGATATGGCTTTACTTGCTAAACAATGTTGGAGACTTTTGGCAGAGCCAAATTCTTTATGTGCAAGAGTTCTAAAGGCAAAATACTTTGATGATGGTGACCTCCTAAATTGTCCTCTCAAAAAAGGTAGTTCCTATACGTGGGAAAGTTTGTGGAGTGGTATTCAAAGTTTCAAGAGGTGCCATAGTTGGAGAGTAGGGGATGGCACACAAATTAGCATATGGGATGATCCCTGGGTTCCTAGTAGCCCAAGCAGGAAGGTGATGACCCCTAGAGGTAATATAGTCATTACTAGGGTCTCTGAGTTAATCAATATAGATGAAAGACAGTGGGATGAGCAGCTCATTAGAGATATTTTTTGGCCTACTGACGCGCAAAGAATTCTAAACATTCCCTTAGCCATGGGGATGATGGAGGATTTTGTTTCATGGCACTATGAAAGAAGTGGAATTTTTTCAGTCAGAACTGCTTATCATATGGAGTGGGATTACCAACATGGATGAAAGTTGAGGCAAACAAATTTGATGATGTCCTCAAGTACTAGTCCAGTTTGGAGGATTATTTGAAGACTTCGAGTGCCGACCAAAGTTAAGATTCACCTATGGAGGGTGTTGTATGGTGCGATTCCTTTTCGTGGCATCCTTGTGAACAGGCATATGATTACCAGTTCGCAATGTCCAATTTGCTCTACAGATTGTGAAAGTATACATCACGCATTTGTTAAATGCACACGTGTCCAACTCATTTGGGAAAACTGGGTATGGCTGAGACAATTTTTGGGCTGTGTAGTACAGAGAGGGAAGGTGCTTCGGTCCTTGGTGACCTGCTGCTAATGTCGTGCACTAATATTCCCTCGCTACCTGATGTTAACAGGAAGGATTTAATAGCAGTGGCTGTGTGGTACATATGGTGGGAAAGGAGGAGATTTACTCATGGGGAAATGTTACAAGAGCCTGCAAGATCTGCACAAGCTATTGCAACTCTAACAAAAAAATTGCGCGAGCAAAAAAGATGGGTACATGCCGGATCATAAGACATGGATGGAAGAGACCGCTGAGCAGTTTTGTCAAACTCACTGTGATGCATCCTTTGATGTCGACAGCGGTACGGGGGGTTCGGGTGCTATTATCCGAGATGAATATGGTGCTTTCATTGCGGCTTCATGCAGCAATATCCCCTTCGTAGAGGATGCAGCGACGGATGAAGCCCGTGGTTTGAAGGACGGACTCATACTGGCAAGTAATGTTGGTTGCAACAAGCTGGAGATTGAAGCTGACTGTATGAGGTGATTGAAATCATAAACAGCGGCGGAAACTCTCTCGGCCTAGCGCAGAAATATAAGAGGAATGTTACTTTCTTTGTCGTAATTTTACTTCTATTAGTTTTCATTATTGTCCTAGGGAGGCCAATATGGCGGCAGATTTGTTGGCTACAAAGTCAGAGCCCTCACGAACAATTGTTTGGGATGAGGCTCCTGACTTTTTGCTCCATGTACTTTCAAACGATGTAGCTTTTTTTCACATGAAATATAAACCGCCATGATGGCTAATTTCCCTAAAAAAAATGAAGACATCTATGTGACTACACCTATGACACTAATATAGACTAATAACATGTGCATGTTACTAGCTAGTCTAAGTTAGCCTAACGATTCGTGCTAGCATCGCGTCGTTTGCTGGTGGCCACACACCGCTTGCGGTAGACTTGCTCTTCTCGTGTCTGCTCATCCACTCGTTTCTTCTCTCCCAAAAGCGACTGCATCCCGGAGCTGAATCGACAAAGCCGGTGGTTGGCGCAAACCCTTTCCCTAGTCACCGTCACTCCACATCTCTCCCACCGACGCCTCTCTCTTGCTCGAATCGAATGGGAGGAAGAAGGAGTGGAGCAGATGGTGGACTCGGTGGTTTTCGGCGCACGAACGCCCACCGCACAACAGCAATTTTTCGCGAGCAACAAACTCATCCCACGGTCACCGCATGGGTCTTATACCCAGGGCCGGCACCAGGGCACGAACCCACGCCTCGTACTTTCACGCGCCCATGGTCTGCACACTCTAGCCATGCCCATGAAGCGCTCTGACGTGCACGGCACACGGCGAGCCCTAACAGAACGCCCACAATTGATAAAGGCTTTCACGTTCGCGTTCGGTTCGCAACGGTAATCTCGTCCGCTCCTGCATGTGTCTGGATCCGAGCCTTCCGGCCCCACTGCGCATGTGGAATTTCGCCCCGTCCCCACTTCGAAACTATTTCCCCACGCTATACCGGAACAATAAAGCCAAATCGTATCTGACACTATCTGCGCCTCTCCAATCCCTCTCCAGACTCCAGTCCTCCTCCTCCGCATTCGATTAGATCTGGAGAGGCGCTGAAGCTCCGCACCACCGCTGCTGCTCGTCACGCTCCTCTCATTGGCTCGAATTTAAAAAAAACGTTAGTGTTTGAATAGCACTATGGTGGCATTTGGTTGTGTGGCTATCCACCCTAGGGACAGGGATAGCCCATTTTGCTAGGGATGCCACCCATTTGGTTGACCAGCCAGGGAGGATACGGATAGCCAGATACTGTCGAATATTCTCCCAAAACCTGGCTAAGGAAAGTTGCGAAATTCTCATGGACAAGGGCAGCCACAAGCGTGCGAGCGCCTCTTTTTCCCGCTTCGATTACCGCTCGGCACGCGAATGGGTTTTCGTTTCCTTCTTATCTCACCCCCTCACCTGATACCCTCACAACCCCCTCACCCGATAGAAGAAGCGGCGGAGGCGGCGGCGATTTGGATCTAGGCGGCGACGCGATTCGGCTTGGATTCCGGCGCAACGGAGGTACAGATCTTACTCCTCGTTCCCCTGTCTATCCTCCGTGTCCTTTGCCTCTCCCGGTTGCTTGGCCAGGGTAGGAGGGGAGTGTAGCACCGGCGGGAAGAAATGGACAGATCCGGCCGTCGGGAATGGGCAGATCCGCGGGGGGCGGG
>NC_041391.1:96877830-96896163 GCF_002162155.2 Triticum dicoccoides | reverse complement strand
ATGGATTTGCTGGGTCTATGGCAGTGGGGAATGAGAGGGTTTGGTCGCTGTGGCAGTGGGGAACAACATGGTTTGGTCGGTGGTTTCAGCGAATCATGGAGCGCCGGCGGGAGGAGCCCCTCTGTTCGTTTAGAACCTCTATATTCTTCCCATATATGCATCTAATAATTTCTTCCTCTCGTTTATTTTCTGCAGCTTGGACGGGAGACACTCTTTTGCATCCTCTCCGTTTGTTTGCAACATCTCTGCTCTTCTCAAGGTATAAACTATTGTACATTCTGCTATGTACTTCTGCCATGAGAAAATAAGCAAGATTTAAAAGCTTTTGCTATGTACTTCTGCCATGAACATGTATTTGTTATGATATTTCAATTAAGTGGACATTGAGCAGATTCATATCAATTTACTATTGTTTCAATGTTGCATTGTAGATGGATATCAAGCAAAAGAGGCTAATATTTGCCTCTTTTACAAGCTGAAATTTATTGGTGATGAGAGATTGTGTGCTGAATATAATGTTCTTACCTCTTTTACTTATATAAATTTATAGTCATGACACATCTGTGCATAACCTTATAGGAAATGGAGGCTAAACAAATTGTATGGACAGCTCCGATGACTTCCTTCATGCTTGATCACCAATGCAAGGTTGTGGGCGATGGAGTTAGAACATCAACTAGCTTCAAGAAGTGCCAATTGGCTCGTTGTGTGACTGCTATGAGTGAGCATTTTCAGCTCAATTTGACTCATGCCAACATTGGTAATCACAATAGGACATGGAGGAGGAAATGGGGAACAATACTCAGACTTAGGGGGTTGAGTGGTGCATTATGGGATGATGAGAAGTCTATGATCGTTCTTAATCATGAGCACTACACTAACCATATTAAGGTATCTCTATATGTCAAGTACAAGATGGAATGTGTTTCTATGTGCCATATACTTGTTAGAAATGGTTTCTATATGCCATTTACTTGATGGAAATTGTTTCTACATGTCAAATATAAGCTGAAATGAGTTTCTTTATGTCAAATACTTGCTGGATCTCATTTGTTTATGCTAAATAGTTGTTGGATATAGTTTCTATATGCCATTAATTACTTGCTAGAATTTGTTTCTACATGTAAAATATAACCTGAAATGAGTTTCTTTATGTCAAATACTTTCTGGATTTCATTTGTTTATGCTAATTAGTTGCTGGATATAGTTTCTATATCCCATTTACTTGCTGGAATTTGTTTCTACATGTAAAATATAACCTGAAGTGAGTTTCTTTATGTGAAATACTTGCGGGATTTCATTTTTTTATGCTAAATACTTGTTGCTTGTCTACTTATTGATGTCGTTTTCTTTTTTCTAGAACCACAAAGAGGATGAACCTTTTCTGAACAAGCCTCTGAAGCACTATAATGAGATGGCTATCATTCGTGGCAATACTATGGCCACGGGTCAATATACGAAAAGCTCAAATGACCCCCTTGGTACAGAGGTTAATGAAATTTCAGATAATGAGGCTTCCCCACTTGAAGAAGGTAGCAAGTCAAGCAATGGAGGCGATTCAGTGGCTCCCAATCCCAAAAGGGCCAAAACAAAGTCTAGTGTTGATGAGGGGCTGCAATCAACCCTTATGGCAGTGGGTGAAAGGCTTGCTATTGCCATAGAGAGGAGTGTTAGCACTGACAACAGCTCCACGAGCATCTCTACGAACAACTCCATGATGGGCCTTTGGGAGGGCATGAAAGATATTCCCTTTTTCGGTATTGATTACCTTGCCCTTTATTTTGCCTACTTGGTTGAGAATCCGAACATTTCAATGGCGTTTAAACTCTTGGAGAAGGACCAAAAGAGTATTTGGGTTGCTAGGTATGTGAAGAACACCTTCCCTCCAATGGATGGTTGAAGATTGTAGGCATGTGTGGTATTTGCATGACCTCTTTTGATATGACCCAACAATATGGACTTTGGGTTGTATGACTTACTTTTGATGTCAACCAGACTATGAACTATGGGTTGTATAACTTAGAGATGATGTACTATTTCATATCTACATCTCATGCACTACTAGTTTATTATGTATAGTTGCTACTTGTCTAAGATGTTGGACTATGATTATGAAGTTACAGTTTCCTATTTTCGAAATTATTGGTGTTGACATGTTATGTTGGTCTATGATGTTAAAGTTTATTTCTAAATTTGAAAATTAAAGTTGAGCCCAGATTTGATATATCTATATTGCTGAAATTACATATTGGAGGGGTAATCTCACCACCTCATACAAAATGGTGAGGATCACAATCATCCACTCTTTCATCCTCTCAACCAAACACACAACTAGTTATCCCTAGCCACTTGTATCCTTCCTACCAAACAAAATAATGTGGTTATCAACTCACCTAATCCGTCACAACCAAACAACAAAAAATGGCTATCCCCAGCCACATGGTTAAGGATATCCTTAGCCAGTTATCTTCGCTCGTGAACCAAACGCCACCTACATGGACGACCAATGTGCGAGTTAGCTAAAGCTAATGATTCACAATATTGTTCACTGTAGATCTGTACCTGACCGAAGACTAACTATGATTGTCTTTGGTCTTGGCAACGTGCATAGAAAGTCTTGGGCCGCACGCCCACCCCATGGAGCCAGCTGGGAAGTACTAGTACGAGTAGATGAGCTGGGACAAAAGAGGCACATGGGCTTGGCCCCATCAGAGCATATAAAAACATGGAACTTATTGTGCCATTACACGGTACTTTTTCTCCGTCTAGTTAAAATTGATGTCCCACGCTGTAGTTAAGTCCATGATATTAGTCACAATCAAATTCTTTTAATTTTTATACAAGTATGTCAAAAATGTTTCGTAATATAACCGGAGGAAAATGTGGCATTGAAAGGATGAGTACCAAAGGGGCGTGCAGTTCGGGAGTGGGGCCGAAGGAATCTGCAAAACTTGTGGCCTTTTTGTCAGTTTTTTTGACATCAAATAAGACTTTATTTCTCAAACAATAGACATGTCGTTTACAATGAGATGCGAAATAAAGTCAGGGATCACATCCCAAAACCTAGAAACCCTATTCATGAAAGAGTTCTTTGCTAGTTCACCCGCCACTTGGTTAGCTTCTCTATAGCAGTGCTTGAATGATACCGACGCGAAGTCCATCATTAGTTGCTTGCACTCCATGAAGATAGCTATATCCAGCCCCATATAATCATAAATTTGGTTCATCGAGTCCACCACGAATGAAGAATCTGACTCCAGTTCAACAGTGTTACACCCAATATTGGCTGCAAGATAAAGACCATTCCTGATAGCCATTAGTTTAGCGCTGTCCAGCGTGGTTACTACTGGAATGTGCCAATTTGCTGCAGCTATAAAAACACCTTGATCATCCGAGGCCACTGCACCACTTGCACCCGAGGGTGTTTCATATTGGAACAAAGCATCAACATTAATCTTCACTATCCCCCGTATTGGCTTCTTGCACATATGATCAACTGTCCTTGTTGTGCCCTTGGAAGACGCAGATCGCAAGTAATTCACTGTCAGAACTCTAATCGCTAGAGCCGTTTTCGACAAATCTTGGACCTTTATACCTTTGGCGATTTGCCTTCGCTGCCACCAAATGTACCACGTCGCCACTAGTGCAAGTTCTGCCCTTGGTAGCTCATGGTCATTACCCTGAAGTTTAGACAGGATTTCCATTGTGATAGAACCTGATATGTCCTCAGCCATTGCCTCTTCTACGCTTTGCGCCAAGCCAAGCTGTTCCCAGACCGATGTTGCTCGCGAGCAGCTAAACAGACAGTGTTGTATATCCTCTACTCCAACTGAGCAAACTGGGCATTGTCCAGCGCATGGGATATGTTGATTTGCCAATACACCGAGGCAAGGTAGGGAACCATGCAGGACTTTCCAACCAAAATGTTTTATCTTCCCAGGTATCTTCAAATTCCACATATCCTTCCACACTGGGTTGATATTTTCTGAACCTTGCCCGTCACCTCGTCTCCACCACGAGCCATATTGATGCTCAAATTCTTTGTGGTAGGCCGATCGCACGGAGAATGTACCCGACCGTGTGTAGTTCCATGCTACAAAATCTTCCACCAGGTGGGGGTTTAACTGAATTTGTAGTATCATATGAACATCAACCGGTGAGAATATATCCCGGATTAGTTCTTCATCCCATTGTCCCGTATGTGGATTTACCAACTCATCAACCTTTGAAACCATTGTTTCACCTCTGTGTGTAATCAGTTTTCTAGTAACACTAGATGGTATCCAAGGGTCATTCCAAATATCAATATTAGCTCCAGATCCAACACGCCAACTGCAACCTCTCTTGAAAGTCTGAATACCAGCCATAATGCTCTGCCAAGTGTAAGAAGAGCCTTTTTTGGGTCCAGCCTTCAAAATGTCACCATCTGGGTAATACTTTGCCTTCAGAACTTGAGCACATAAAGAATCCGGGTTCTGGATTAGTCGCCAGCAATGTTTTGCTAATAAATCAAGATTAAAACTGTGCAAGTCTCTAAACCCTAGTCCCCCTTCCTTCTTCGGAATGCACAACCTCCACCAGGCAAACCAATGCATTTTCTTCTTCTCTTCATCATCTACCCACAAAAAGCCAGCAATTTCATCAGTAATAGATTTGCAGATTCCTTTTCTAAGTTTGAAAACAGACATTGCATAGGAAGGAATCTCTTGGGCAACCGATTTTACCAATATCTCTTTGCCTTGCATCGAGAGTGTTTTCTCTTTCGACCCCTTCAGCCTCTGACAAACCCTATCAATCAAGTGTTGAAAACAGTCGCTTCTGTCCACCCCTACCATAGTAGGTAGGCCCAAATATGTATCAGATAGAGCTTCTGTCACAATATTCAATTCGCTGCAAATATTTTCCATGGTTTGGACATTTGTATTCGGGCTGAAATATATGCTTAACTTTGTGTTGCTGATCAGCTGCCCCGAACTAGAGCAATAGGTCTCCAAGACTCTTTTTAAAGTATCTGCATTATGAGTATCCGCCTTCATCGGAATCAGAGAGTCATTTGCAAATAAAAGATGTGAAATTGAGGGGGCATTCCTGCATACACGCACGCCATCTAATCCACCCATTTCCTATTCATGAGCAAGCATACTTGATAGACCTTCAGAACACAATAAAAATAGACAAGGTGATATGGGGTCACCCTGCCTCAAGCCTCTTGTAGGAGAAAACTCATCAGTTTCGGTGTTGTTAAATCTGACTCTGTAGGTTACTGAGGACACACACTCCATGATGAGCTCCACCCATTGTGCATGAAACCCCATTTGCAACATTATCTTCTCCAAAAAGCCCCATTCAACCCGGTCATAAGCTTTATTCATATCCAACTTCACCGCACAGAGCCCATTTGATCCATGTGTTTTTTTCTTGATTGCATGGAAACATTCATAAGCTACCAACATGTTATCAGTGATTAATCTTCCCGGTACAAAGGCACTTTGTGTTGGAGAAATAATATCAGGGAGAATCCGCTTAAGTCTATTTGCAATCATTTTTGAAATGATTTTATAGACCACATCACACAAGCTTATTGGTATGTACTATGTTCTCACCTCGGGGGAATTTACCTTGGGTATGAGAGTCACGTTCGTTGAGTTCCAGCCTGTAGGGATCTTTCTATGATGTATAGCATTCAGCACCTCATCTATCAGCTCCTCTCCCACAATGTGCCAGAGTCTTTTAAAGAAAATAGCGTGAAGTCGATCCGGGCCCGGGGCCTTCAGATCACCTATTTGGAACAAGGCCTTGCGAACCTCCTCCCTGGTATACTCGGCCAAAAACATATTATTCATATCATTGGTCACCACAGGTTTTACAGAATTTAACAAGCCCTGATCTACCTCCCCCATATCTAAAGTAAATAGGCCCTGAAAGTAATCACGAATCAACGGCTTCAAGTTGTCGTTTCCTTCTACCCAAGTATTACTATTTCTTTTCAACTTTTTAATTAAATTCTTCCGTCGACGAGCCGAAGCAAATTGATCGAAGTAAGCAGTGTTACGGTCTCCTCGCCGAAGCCAACTAACTTTGCCTCTTTGCATCCAGTATATTTCATCTTGCTCAAGAAAATTTTCTATAAAAAGAGACAACTCGTTCTGCTGCATACGAACGTCAGGAGTCAGGGTTTCCCTTGAGAGAAATTCGAGCTCTCTCTGTGCCTTCCTGCGCCTCGAGTGACGCTCCTTCAAAACCCTTCGGTCCGAGGCGTGCATATCCTGATGCACCGCAGAGAGTTTAGCACCCACGCCCGGTCCAATGTTACGAGCAGCAGCCTTTTGCCACGCCGTTTTTACAATCTCCTCCACGGTCTCCTCAGCTAGCCACCTTGCCTCAAATTTCCTTCCATAGGATGCTATGTGTTCTGCCACTCCAACAAGGTGGTTAGTGTCCAAGCAGATTGGCCTATGATCTGATTTACCAAGCTCCAAGTTGCATAGGCCTGCCCACGGATGTAACCTCATCCATTCTGCATTTGATACTGCACGGTCTAGCCTTTCCCGCAGTCCACCACGGAACCACGTGAAAACATCACCCTCGTACCCCAAGTCTTCTAGCGAGCAATCAGACAAGGCGTCCTGAAAGGCTTTAAGACGTGATTGTTGTCGAGGGGTGCTATGTCTCGAGCTTGCGTTGGTTTTCCTTGAAGAGGAAAGGGTGATGCAGCAATAGTAGTGTTGGTTTTCCTTGAAGAGGAAAGGGTTTTTTAGAACCAAGGTATCAATCCAGTAGGAGGCTCCTCAAAAGTCCCACGCACCTACGCAAACAAACCAAGAACTCGCAACCAATGCAATAAAGGGGTTGTCAATCCCTTCACAGCCACTTGCAAAAGTGAGATTTTATAGAGATAGTATCATAAGATAAATATATTTTTGGTATTTTATAATATAGATTCAAAAAGTAAAGATGCAAATAAAAGTAGATTGGAATCAAATATGATAAGAGATAGACCCTGGAGCCAGAGGTTTCACTAGAGGCTTCTCTCAAGATAGCATAAGTATTACGGTGGGTGAACAAATTACTGTCGAGCAATTGACAGAAAAGAGAATAGTTATGAGATTATCTAGGCATGATCATGTATATAGGCATCACGTCTACAACAAGTAGACCGACTCCTACATGCATCTACTACTATTACTCCACACATCGACCAACTACTGCCTGCATCTAGAGTATTAAATTCACATAGAACAGAGTAACGCATTAAGCAAGATGACATGATGTAGAGGGATAAACTCATGCAATATGATATAAACCCCATCTTTTTATCCTCGATGGCAACAATACAATACGTGCCTTGCAACCCTTTCTGTCACTGGGTAAGGACACCGCACGATTGAACCCAAAGCTAAGAGCTTCTCCCATGGCAAGAAAGATCAATCTAGTAGGCCAAACCAAACTGATAATTCGAAGAGACTTGCAAAGATAACTCAATCATACATAAAAGAATTCAGAGGAGATTCAAATATTTCTCATAGATAAACTTGATCATAAACCCACAATTCATCGGATCTCGACAAACACACCGCAAAAAGAGATTACATCGAATAGATCTCCACAAGAGAGGGGGAGAACATTGTATTGAGATCCAAAAAGAGATAAGAAGACATCTAGCTAATAACTATGGACCTGAAGGTCTGTGGTAAACTACTCACAACTCATCGGAAGGGCTATGGTGTTGATGTAGAAGCCCTCCGTGGTCGATTCCCCCTCCGACAGAGCACCGACGAAGGCTCCAAGATGGGATTTCGCGGATACAGAAGGTTACGACGGTGGAAATTGTGTTTCGGGTGCTCCCTGGATATTTTCGGGGTACATAGGCTTGTATAGGAGGAAGAAGTACGTCGGTGGCCGCCCGAGGGGCCCACGAGACAGGGGGGTGCGCCCTATAGGGGGGGCGCCCTACCCTCTCGTGGCCGCCTTGGATGCTTCTTGACTTGCACTCCTAGTCCCCTGGATCACGTTTGTTCCAAAAATCACGCTTTCGAAGGTTTCATTCCGTTTGGACTCCGTTTGATATTCCTTTTCTTCGAAATACTGAAATAGGCAAAAAAACAACAATACGGGTTGGGCCTCCGGTTAGTAGGTTAGTCCCAAAAATGATAATAATTTGTAAAATAAAGCCCATAAACATCCAAAAGGGGTAATATAATAGCATGGAACAATCAAAAATTATAGATATGTTGGAGACGTATCAAGCATCCCCAAGCTTAATTCCTGCTCGTCCTCGAGTAGGTAAATGATAAAAACAGAATTTTTGATGTGGAATGCTACCTAGCATAATTCTCAATGTAATTTTATTTATTGTGGCATGAATGTTCAGATCCAAATGATTCAAAATAAAAGTTCATATTGATAAAAGAAATAGTAATACTTCAAGCATACTAATCAGAGCAATCATGTCTTCTCAAAATAACATGGCAAAAGAAAGTTCATCCCTACAAAATCATATAGTTAGGCTATGCTTCATTTCCGTCACACAAAGATGTTCCCAACTTCTATACCCCCGATGACAAGCCAAGCAATTGTTTCATACTTAAATAATCTCAAACTTTTTCAACCTTCACGCAATACATGAGCGTGAGCCATGGATATACCACTATGGGTGGAATAGAATATGATGATGGGGATTGTGTGGAGAAGACAAAAAAAAGGAGAAAGTCTCACATTGACGAGGATAATCAATGGGATATGGAGATGCCCATCAATTGATGTCAACATGAGGAGTAGGGATTGCCATGCAACGGATGCACTAGAGCTATAAATGAATGCTCAACAAAAGAAAACTAGTGGGTGTGCATCCAACTTGCTTGCTCACTACATGAAACATTCCCACTAGTATACCTAGGGCATTTGAGGAAGCCCATTGTAGGAATATACAAGCCAAGTTCTATAATGAAACATTCCCACTAGTATGAAAAAAGCAACCTATGAGACTCACTACATGAAGAACAAGGTGCTACTTTGAAGCACAAGTGTGGAAAAAGAGATAGTAACATTGCCCTTTTTATTTTATTTTATTTTTTTGGGCCTTCCTTTTTTTCTTTTGGACTTTCTTTTTTTGGGCAATGCTCTAATAATGATGATCATCACACTTTCATTTATTACAACATATAAATTACAACTCGAAACTAGAACAAGATATGACTCTATATGAATGCCTCCGGCGGTGTACCGGGACGGTGCAATGAATCAAGAGTGACATGTATGAAAAATAATGCATGGTGGCTTTGCCACAAATATGATGTCAACTACATGATCATGCAATGGCAATATGACAAAAGTAAAGTATGTCATGATGATGATAAACGGAAGAGTGGAAAGTTGCATGGCAATATATCTCGGAATGGCTATGGAAATGCCATAATAGGTAGGTACGGTGGCTGTTTTGAGGAAGATATAAGGAGGTTTATGTGTGATAGAGCGCATCATATCACGGGGTTCGGATGCACCGGCGAAGTTTGCACCAACTCTCAAGGTGAGAAAGGGCAATGCACGGTACCGAAGAGGCTAGCAATGGCGGAAAGGTAAAAGTGCGTACAGTCCATGGACTCAATATTAGTCAAAAGAACTCATATACTTATTGCCAAAATTTAGAAGTCATAAAAAATCAAGCACTACGTGCATGCTCCTAGGGGGATAGATTAGTAGGAAAAGACCATCGCTCATCCCCGACCGCCACTCATAAGGATGCACAAGCCAGGTACACTTCATGTTTCAAATTTGTTACACAACTTTAACCATACGTGCATGCTACGGGACTTGCTAACTTCAACACAAGCATTCTTTAAATTCATAATCACCCAACTAGCATGACTTTAATATGACTACCTCCATATCTTAAAAAAATTATCAAGCATCAAATTGATCATAGCATCCAATTCACTTCCTATGATAGTTTTTATTATACCCAACTTGGATGCTCATCATTCTAGGACCAAATTTGTAACCAAAGTAAATACCATGCTGTTCTAAAAGACTCTCAAATTAATATAAGTGAAGCATGAGAGACTAGCAATTTCTATAAAATCAAGCCACCGCCGTGCTCTAAAAGATATAAGTGAAGTACTAGAGCAACAACTATCAAGCTCAAAAGATATAAGTGAAGCACATAGAGTATTCTAACAAAATTCTAATCAAGTAGGCTTCTCCCAAAAAGTTTGTACATCAAGGATGATTGTGGTAAACTAAAAATCAAAGACTAATATAATACACGATGCTCCAAGCAAAACACATTTCATGTGGCGAATAAAAATATAGCTCCAAGTAAAGTTACCAATGAACGAAGACGAAAGAGGGGATGCCTTCCCGGGGCATCCCCAAGCTTAGGATTTTGGCGATCCTTGAATATCTTGGGGTGCCATGTGCATCCCCAATCTTAGGCTTTTGCCACTCCTTATTCCATAATCCATCAAAGCTTTACCCAAAACTTGAAAACTTCACAACACAAAACTCAATAGGAAATCTTATAAGCTCCGTTAGTGAAAGAAAACAAAACCACCACATAAGGTACTGTAATGAACTCATTCTTTGTTTATTTTGGTGTTAAACCTACTGTATTCCAAGTTCTCTATGGTTCATACCCTTACATACTAGCCATAGATGCATCAAAATAAGCAAACAACACACGAAAAACAGAATCTATCAAAAACAGAACAGTCTGTAGCAATCTGTAACTAATGCAAACTTCTGGAACTCTAAAGATCCTACCAAAATAGGACGTACTGGAAAATTTGTTCATTGATCAGCAGCAAAAAGAATCAATGCAAAATCACGTTTCTGTGATTTATTGATTTTTTTCTCGTGAGCACAAAGTTTCTGTTTTTCAGCAGAATCAAATCAATTATCATCATATTTTATCCTATAGGTTCTACTTGGCACAAACACTAATTAAATATAAAAACACATCTAAACAGAAAGTAGATGCAAAATTTATTACTAAAAAGGAACAAAAACAAGAAACATAAAGAAAATTGGGTTGCCTCCCAACTAGCGCTATCGTTTAACGCCCCTAGCTAGGCATAAAAGCGAGGATAGATCTAAGTAGTGCCATCTTTGGCACTTGATTCATATGTAGCTCGCATGATAGATTCATAAGGTAATTTGACTTTTTTTCTTGGAAAGTGCTCCATGCCTTTGTTTAATGGAAATTGGAATCTAATATTCCCTTTCTTCATATCAATAATCGCACCAATCATTCTAAGAAAAGGTCTACCAAGAATAATAGGGCAAGAAAGATTGCAATCCATATCAAGAACAGTAAAATCTACGGGCACCAAATTTCTATTTGCAACAATGAGAACATCATTGATCCTTCCCATTGGCTTTTTAATGGTGGAATCCGCAAGGTGCAAATTTAATAAGCAATCATTAAGATCATGGAAACCTAGAATATCACATAATGTTTTCGGAATCGTGGAAAGACTAGCACCCAAATCACACAAAGCAAAACACTCATGATCTTTAATTCTAATTTTTATAGTAGGTTCCCACTCATCATTAAGTTTTCTAGGTATAGAAACTTCCAAATTAAGTTTTTCATCATAAGATTGCAACAAGGCATCAACGATATGTTTGGTAAACGATTTATTTTGACTATAAGCATGAGGAGAATTAACAACGGATTGCAACAAGGAAATACAACCTTCTAAAGAACAATTATCATAATCAAATTCCTTGAAATCCAAGATAGTGGGTTCAATGATATTTAAAGTCATGACCTCTCCAATCCCACTTTTACCAAATTTAGCATCAAGATCTAAAAAGTCCGAATTTTTGGGACGCCTTCTAAATGAAGTTAACTCATCTTCAGTCCCATTATTGTCAAGATTCATATTGCAAAACAAAGATCTAATAGGAGACACATCAATAACTTTAAGATCTTCATCATTATTTTCATGGAAACTAGAAGAACACGCCTTTACAAAGCAATCTTTCGTAGCACGCAATCTAGCGGTTCTTTCCTTGCACTCATCAATGGAAATTCTCATTGCTTTGAGAGACTCATTGATATCATGCTTAGGGTAAGAAGATCTAAGTTTAAGAGAATCAACATCAAGCGAAAGTCTATCAACGTTCCTAGCCAAATCATCAACTTTGAGCAATTTTTCTTCAAGAAAGGCATTAAAATTCTTTTGAGCAATCATAAATTCTTTCACACTATTCTCAAAATCAGAGGGAAACTTATTAAAATTACCATAAGAATTATTGTAGGAATTTCCATAATTATTAGAGGAATTACTAGGGAACGGTCTAGAATTAAAGTTTCCTTTATAAGCATTGTTTCCAAAACTATTCCTACCAACAAAATTCACATCCATACATTCATTATTATTCTCAATCAAAGTAGACAAAGGCATATCATTGGGATCAAGAGGAGTATTTTTAGTAGCAAACAATTTCATAAGTTCATCCATCTTTCCACACAAAACATTGATTTCTTCTATAGCATGCACTTTTTTACTAGAAGATCTTTCGGTGTGCCATTGAGAATAATTTGCCATAATACTATCAATAAGTTTTGTAGCATCTCCTAATGTTATTTCCATAAAGGTGCCTTCCGCGGCTGAATCTAAAAGATTTCTAGAAGCAAAGTTCAAACCGGCATAAATTTTTTGTATAATCATGCATAAATTCAAACCATGAGTAGGGCAATTGTGAATCATCAATTTCATTCTTTCCCAAGATTGGGCAACATGCTCATGATCAAGTTGTTTAAAATTCATAATATCGTTCCTAAGAGTGATAATCTTAGCGGGAGGAAAATACTTAGAGATAAAAGCATCTTTGCACTTGTTCCAAGAATCAATACTATTTTTAGGCAAAGACGAAAACCAAACTTTAGCACGATCTCTAAGTGAAAATGGAAATAACTTCAATTTAACAATATCATTATCAGTATCTTTCTTCTTTTGCATATCACACAAATCAACAAAGTTGTTTAGATGAGTAGCGGCATCTTCACTAGGAAGGCCGGCGAATTGATCTTTCATAACAAGATTCAGCAAAGCAGTATTGATTTCACAAGACTCAACATCATTAAGAGGAGCAATCGGAGCACTAAGGAAATCATTATTATTGCTATTGGAGAAATCACACAATTTGGTATTATCTTGCGCCATGGCAACAAGTAATCCAACACACAAGCAAACAGAAAAAGGCAAGCGAAAGGAGAGGAGGAGATTGGGAAAGAGAGGGCAAATAAAATGGCAAGGGTGAAGTGGGGGAGAGGGAAACGAGAGGCAAATGGCAAATAATGTAAATGCGAGGGAGATGAGTTTGTGATGGGTACTTGGTATGCCTTGACTTGAGTGAATACCTCCCCGGCAACGGCACCAGAAATCCTTCTTGCTACGTCTTGAGCTTGCGTTGGTTTTCCTTGAAGAGAAAAGGGTGATGCAACAATAGTAGCATAAGTATTTCTCTCAGTTTTTGAGAACCAAGGTATCAATCCAGTAGGAGGCTCCTCAAAAGTCCCATGCACCTACACAAACAAACCAAGAACTCGCAACCAACAATAAAGGGGTTGTCAATCCCTTCACGGCCACTTGCAAAAGTGAGATCTGATAGAGATAGTATGATAAAATAAATATATTTTTGGTATTTTATAATATAGATGCAAAAAGTAAAGATGCAAATAAAAGTAGATTGGAAGCAAATATGATTAGAGATAGACCCGGGGGCCATAGGTTTGACTAGAGGCTTCTCTCAAGATAGCTTAAGTATTACGGTGGGTGAACAAATTACTGTCGAGCAATTGATAGAAAAGCGAATGGTTATGAGATTATCTAGGCATGATCATGTATATAGGCATCACGTCCGCAACAAGTAGACAGACTCCTGCCTGCATCTACTACTATTACTCCACACATCGACCGACTCCTGCCTGCATCTAGAGTATTAAGTTCACAAAGAAAAGAGTAACGCATTAAGCAAGATGACATTATGTAGAGGGATAAACTCATGCAATATGATATAAACCCCATCTTTTTATCCTCGATGGCAACAATACAATACGTGCCTTGCAACCCTTTTTGTCACTGGGTAAGGACACCGCAAGATTGAACTCAAAGCTAAGCACTTCTCCCATGGCACGGAAGATCAATCTAGTAGGCCAAACCAAACTGATAATTCGAAGAGAATTGCAAAGATAACTCAATCATATATAAAAGAATTCGGAGGAGATTCAAATATTTCTCATAGATAAACTCGATCATAAACCCACAATTCATCGGATCTCGACAAACACACCGCAAAAAGAGATTACATTCAATAGATCTCCACAAGAGAGGGGGAGAACATTGTATTGAGATCCAAAAAGAGAGAAGAAGCCATCTAGCAAATAAGTATGGTCCCGAAGGTCTGTGGTAAACTACTCACAACTCATCGGAAGGGCTATGGTGTTGATGTAGAAGCCCTCCATGGTCGATTCCCCCTCCGGCAGAGCACCGGCGAAGGCTCCAAGATGGGATCTCGCGGATACAGAAGGTTACGGCGGTGGAAATTGTGTTTCGGGTGCTCCCTGGATGTTTTCGGGGTACGTAGGCTTATATAGGAGGAAGAAGTACGTCGGTGGCCGCCCGAGGGGCCCACGAGACAGGGGGCACGCCCTATAGGGGGGCGCCCTACCCTCTCGTGGCCGCCTCGGCTGCTTCTTGACTTGCACTCCAAGTCCCCTGAATCACGTTCGTTCCAAAAATCACGCTTCCGAAGGTTTCATTCCGTTTGGACTCCGTTTGATATTCCTTTTCTTCGAAATACTGAAATAGGCAAAAAAACAGCAATACGGGCTGGGCGTCCGGTTAGTAGGTTAGTCCCAAAAATGATAATAATGTGTAAAATAAAGCCCATAAACATCCAAAAGGGGTAATATAATAGCATGGAACAATAAAAAATTATAGATACGTTGGAGACATATCAAGGAGCACCTCCGTCCTTCTCTGAGGAGAGAAGGATCTCATTAAAATCACCAATCACAACCCATGGCAACATGGATTGGACGTGTAGATCTCGTAGTAACTGGTACATGTGAGTCTTG
Source organism: Triticum dicoccoides (assembly GCF_002162155.2). Taxonomy (NCBI): domain Eukaryota; kingdom Viridiplantae; phylum Streptophyta; class Magnoliopsida; order Poales; family Poaceae; genus Triticum; species Triticum dicoccoides. Next base: position 96,881,078 of record NC_041391.1, on the reverse strand, counting down.
TTATCCCAGCTTGGTTCGCCATAAATCCCAGTTAACCTCCACACATCTCCATTGCCCTCTTCCACTGAAAAATCTATGAAATCAAGGGTGGCAGCCCGGGAGTAGATCCTCACCTCCTTCTTCCAGACTAAAAGCAAGCCACCCTTTCTTCAATCTACGCTAGGAACCACAATTCCATGGTCCATCCGCAGCCTTGTCATCAAAACCTCCGCCCTAGCATGATCCAAATGCGTATCGGACAGGAAAAATGCATCCGGTTCATGCCGCCTTTGTATATCCAGAAGCGAACGAACTGTCGGGTCCCCCAAGATGCCCCGACAGTTCCTACTGATCATTTTCATTGGTCCTGGTGAACACCCTCTAGGGGTGTCGCCGATATGCTAGTTGAAGTTGACTCTCCCTCATGTTCTGCTCTCCTTCGCTTTGGATCGTGAATCTTCTGTGGAGTGCTCATCGTGCTCTTATCAATAGTCTCAGTTCCACTGCTCTCCAGCATTTGCACCTTGTCATTGACAGAACCAGGTGGGGGGGGGCACCAGGAAGCCAAGATGTGCCACCATTTGGACCTTTAACCTTTCCATCCTGTCCTATTAGCCTCTTCCGAGCACTGGGTATAATTGCCCCTTGATTTAAGTCCATCTCCACATCTCTGTCCTCATTCAGATTCTGCTCTCGAGGGTTTCTGTCCCTTTTGTCAAAGCCCCTTCCATCTCCTGCAGTCCTTTCTTCTCTGCCTATCCCCCTGCCTCGGCCATTGGGGGCATCAAAGTTCACAAGTAACCATTCTCCCCATTCACATTCTTCAGGCCTATGAATGCCATCGCCACATTCAGTTACTTCGTGTCCAATCAGCCCACAAAAATCACAGAAATCGGGGAGGTTTTTCGTACTCCACTGGATATCTCCTAAGCTCCTTCAGGGTAAGAGGAACAAAACGGACCAAGGGTGTTTCCAGCTTAACAAATACTCGAGCTCGCAGATATTTCGTTGGGTTTATACGACCTTCATTCACAATGACCTTGAAGGGAGGAACACCCACCTTCTTTGCAATTTTCTCCGCAATCTCAGTTTTTTTCATCAGGCCCTCTGGGAGACCCATAATCCTTACCCATACCGGGTTATGGTCCAGCTTGTACTCTTCTACGTTCGTCAATCCATCATACTCCTCCAGAACAACAGTTGAGTTCCTGAATATCCATGGGCCACCATTCATAGCACGATTCCAATCCCCCAAGCACAAAAACTGAGCAAGGAAGAGATTATCCTTCTTAGCCTTGAAAGTCACCCCCTATTCAGGGATCCATGCGTTTCTCATGGCCTTGTACAGAGCCACATGGCTGAATGGCTTCCGGGTGTGAACCCTAAAAATCGCCACCCATCTTGTCTCAGCGATCAGATCTTCCATCTCTCCAGACAGGTCTAATTCCTTTTCTTCCTCCCCACGGAGGTTAAGTCCAGCAAATCTATCCTCTAGCACCGCGCCATGATCACGGCCTCCATCGTCCTTGAATCTTCCAGAAGCATGTTCCGCCGCCGCCGCGGCCTCCGAGGACATTGTTTCCTTCCCTGCAGTCGACATGCAATCACCTCCTCGATGAGTGCAGACACGGGGGATCACACCAGGGTTCTTTACGCAAAGATCTGGCGTAAGGTTTGGGTGGAGTTGGGTGGATCAAGGGGAACCCTAGCGTTGCCGCCAGGGGATAAGGGGAACCCTAGCGTAGCCGCCGGGGGATTTCAAACTTCTAGGAGGGGTAGCCTCTCTGGCCTTTATGTGAGTTAGCGCCAGTCAGTTGTCCCCTCCGGCTGGAATACAAGGAAAGAGAATCACAATGTGAAAATACGAGCAGTTGCATGCGGTCCCACATGTTTCTGTGCTGCTTGCAGCATCCCGAGATGAACTGACGGCTGGGATGTCTGCTGCATACGGAACGCGATTGAAAAAAACCACGTCCACACGCCCACAATCACCCTGTACGACTCGCCAACAGGCTGGCCCTGCACACATTGGGCGGGCACACACATGCACACCCCCGTGCTCCACAGGCGCTCACTCACGCACACGAGCCACGAACCCGACACGGCCCGGACCGCACCCGACACGCCCGGCGCGCGGCGTGCTCGCCGTGGCTTATTAGCCAACAACTGGACGTTACGACAGTTGACAGCTCAACTAGAACCGTTCATGGCGACAGCGTCAACCGGCGACAGCGAGAGCTGCATCTGCGAGCTACAACGCTGACGATCGTCTGCCGAGACTTTTGCTGCAACTGACATGGCGGCTTGCTTCGAGCAGCATGACATTGGTCTAGTACCCGTCGGCTTCGATGTTGCAACCAGACAGCGGAGAAGCTACCACGGCGGCACCTATGAGCCGAGGCGTTTGATCAAACCTGCGTCTCTGGGTGTTGTAACCGGGGTCACGGGTGTTCCGACCGGCCGACTCATCGTGTTGGAACCAGCAATGGCTAGCACTGTGATGCGGCATAGAACACGAGGAAAAACAACAATTGTTGTTTTGACGGCAAGGCTGCGAGCGGCGAAGCTTCTACCGGTGACGCAAAGGGCTGTCACCACGAGCACGCCATGCTACAACCGACGATGGTGAGGGCAGCGAATGGCAGGGCTGATGCTTCGACGGCGACAGTGAGGCCGCAAGGGCCATTAATCATCCTGTAAAAGCCTATAAATCGTTTGTACGTGTAGCATTGCCGAATATCAAAAATACTAGACATACAAAAACTTACACGCTTATACACGCTCCTTTCATCTAACAACCAATCACAAACCTCTCTCCTCCCCCGGATTTTGAGGGGGTGGGCCGCACCGCTCACCTATTGACCAATCAAGGTTAACCATCCTGTAAAAGCTTGTAAATCGTTTGTACGTGTAGCATTGCCGAATATCAAAAATGCTAGACATACAAAGACTTACACGCTTTTACACGCTCCTTTCATCTAACAACCAATCACAAACCCCTCCCCCCCTGATTTTCAGGGGGGTGGGCCGCACCGCTCACCTATTGACTAATCAAGGTTAACCATCCTGTAAAAGGCTGTAAATCGTTTGTACGTGTAGCATTGCCGAATATCAAAAATGCTAGACATACAAAGACTTACACGCTTTTACACGCTCCTTTCATCTAACAACCAATCACAAACCTCTCCCCCCCTGATTTTCAGGGGGGTGGGCCGCACCGCTCACCTATTGACCAATCAAGGTTAATCATCCTGTAAAAGCATGTAAAT